>NC_134018.1:56359959-56661584 GCF_040712315.1 Castanea sativa | reverse complement strand
ACATAGGTGTCCTTATACTAGTGATCATCATAAAATGCCTCAAAACACTAAAAGAAGTCACTACAGGGGCTAAGAAATCTATATATAGTAACAGATAAAGCTAATAAAAAAATTCAATTAGATTTCAAATTAGAATTCAATTAGAGTTTAATTTTGCACTATATGTCCCATCTAATATAAGTTTTTGAATTTTTGTATCAAGTGAGTTAATTCAATGTAAAAATTGGATTTTAATTAAAGTTTAATTTTGCGACATATGTCCCATCTAATCTAAGTTTTTTAATTTTTGTACCAAATGAGTTAATCTATATATATATATATATATATATATATATATATAAATACAATAGGCGAAGCAGAAAGAAACTCCAATTGCAATTCTAAATTAAAATCCTAATTTTGTGCCATGTGTCAAGATTCATGTTGTTCCATTTGTCTTAATTTAAGTGGATCAATTGTAATTCCAGTGTACTTTTTTTTTCCCCACACTTGCATATTTCAAGGTTCATCTTCCCACATCTGCGTATTTCAAGGTTCATCTCCCCTTCTCCAATAATAACCTTCATATACAACTTTCCTGTAGTTCAATTAATGGTATGAAATTTCAAAAGAATCTCTCGGTATCAATGATGCTTGTATTTTGGTAATTTTGTATCTTATATAAGAAAAGGTTCTCCAGATATTCTGACTGTGCTTGTCTTGACAATTTTCATGGTCTTGGTTTATGCTCTGCAAAACGAATTCCAACCATTCCTAAGGTTTGATTACTGCTTTCTTTCATCTGCCTATACCGTCGTTCATTTTTGCGTAAATTTTTTATTGTTTAATTATATAATTTTGTGGTTTTCCTATAATTGATGTTGCATGTTTATTTTTTTTCATTTGCATATACTTTCTTTCCTTTTTGTCAATAATTTTTATTGTTTAATTATAAAATTGTTTTGTTTTCCTATCATTGATGTGGGGGGTAAAAGGACCCAAGTGGGCATATGGGCCTTTGGACTGTAGTATGGAGGGCCGACCTACTCCAGAATTAAGCTCTACGAATTGGCCCATACGCCGAGGATCCGAGGGTACAGCCGAGAACGAGCTTCTCTGCGGACAAATCCAAGAGAACTCAAAACTTCATTATGAAGGTCAAGGTATAACTCTGGAAAGACTAATGGTTAAAAGAGGATACCCTGAACCCTCTAGATGCACCAGTGTTAAAGAAAATATCAAGTGCAAAGGCTGCCACCTCCGCATTAAAGGCTCTGCATCTACCTCCCTGGTCGCATTAATGGGGAGGTGACCCCTGAACAGTAGGGCTGAAACTTCTAGTCACTGTCCAAAAAGTATCAGGGAAGGAAGTATTTAAGGGGGGTGGAGGCCAGAGAAAAGGGGGGGGGGGGATCAGCAACAAAGAAAGAGACTAAAAATTGTAACTTTTAAGGAAGAAATAACAATAATACAGAAGTGGTCCTCGGCTAACGTCTGAGGAGGCATATTTTCTGTTATTTTTTGTTATCTACCTGTGTTTGTAACACTTAGCCCGTTATTAAGTTCTCAGCACTTCTAATCTAGGTTTCAAACCCACGCTCTACAAATTTTATTGTCTAAGGCTCATTGGGCCTGAGCTCGTAGTTGTCTTTAGGTCCAGGTGCAATTGTGCACTTACAATTGATGTTACATGTTTCTTTTCTTTTTCATAACACGTTATCAGCACGAATCTCTACCCAATTTCAAAAGGAAGTTGTAATTCCATTATTTTTCAAACATCAAAGATTATTTGTGTAGTTTTCTTAACTTACTGTAAGTTTTCTTTTAAGGAATTAGTACTTATCCTATTTGTTTGTCTTTACGTTTTATGCTCATAATTTTAGAGATTTTTAATTGATTAAAAAAAAAATTATGAGATTCACGTTATTCTATTGTTATATATTGTTATGAGATGCACGTTATGAGATTCACATTTACTTGATTAAAATATTTTGTTAAAAATGATTTGTGATAAAGTAACTAAATCATAACTATATGTACCGTGTATGAATCAACCTTGAATATATATGTCTATGTAGCATTCTTTTATTAGAATTTTGTTTGATAAAAATATTTGTTAAAAAATTACATAATGCTAAGTTTTATTAAACATGAATAAACTAAGTCTTTTAAACATGACTAAACTCATGATTAATAAAAAAAAAAAAACCAATAGTATCACTTAAATAATAAAATGCAATATATTTATTTCCATTGTTTTATTAAATTATATCCATTTCCGTGCGGTAACATGGTTACATACTAGTTTAGTGTAAAAAGCGAGGAGTTTAATATAAATAAACCATATAAAAAACATAATTTTTGAATGATTTTATATTTATGAGCCTTTTTTCTTTGTAGAAATAAAAACAATTATAAGTCACACACACACACACACACACACACACACATATAAGTAAAGCTGAGAGAAAATGCAATTAGATTTTAAATTGAAATTCAAGTAGAGTCTAATTTTGCACCACGTGTCCCATCTAATCAAAATTATTAAATTTTTGAACAAAGTTAGTTAGTTCAGTGTAAAAATTGGATTTCAATTAGAGTTTAGTTTTACGGCACGTGTTCAATCTAATCAAATTTTTTTAATTTTTGTGCCAAATGAGTTAATTTTGGGTAGAAAGTCTAGTATAAATAAATCATAAAAAAACATAATCATATATCTAACATTATATATAAAATTATTGGAAGAGAGAGTTTGAATGATTTTATATTTATGAGTTTTTATTTTTATTTTTTTTATAACTAAAAACAATTCATTTGGCACAAAAATTATATATATATATATATATATATATATATATATATAAATATATATATAAATGGGTAAAGTTTAGAGAAAATCCACTTAGATTCTACAATTGACTTTCAATTTTGCGCCATGTGTCCTAAATTATTTATTTTTAGAGAGAGTTTTATTTCTTAATTTTAGAATCAAATGTGGGACCATATCATAAATATCCATTCAAGTGAATTATTGTGTACAAAAACCAAGGAGTTTAGAATTAATGAACATAAAAATATTTTAAAAATGAACAATTTACATTTTCTACCTAATAACATTCTTACAAATTTTTTTAAAGAGTTAAAAAAATATAAGAATGACTATCAATAATATTTAAATTATATATGTAAGATTATTATACTATGCATCTTAATGTGTATCTTTTAAGTATATCCATGCATATGCATGTAGTTACAAGCTAGTATATAATAATTACTGTAAGCGCACGATTGTACCCGGACCCAAAAACAGGTGATGGGCTCAGGCCCAATGAGCCTTATACAATGAAATTTGTAGAGTATGAGTTTGAAACCTAAGTTTGGGGTATTGGAAGTTGATTAATAGGCTAGAATGCCACAATCTATGCAAATAATAAGTAAATATAACAAAGAAACCTCCTCGGACGTAAGTCGAGGACGAGTTGTATATTCCTTCTCTTTCTATGTCAAAGATTACAATTCTTAGTTCTTTTTTTTAAACTAGAAAACCGCCCCCTTCTCCTTTCCTTTCTCGTCCTCCTATATACTTCTTCTTCTTCTTCCCTGTTTTATCCACGTGTCATACAAATCTTCCCCTAGATACTTGTCCCATCCACCACTTTCTTGAAGTCTTCAAATAATAGCAGGAAGGTTGAATTCTACTGTTTAGAGGTCATTTCCCCATTAATGCGGCCAGGGAGGTAGATGCAGGATCTTTAATACGGTGGTAGCAGCTTTTCCCTCAGATATTTCTCACACGTTTTTGCTTCTAAAGGGTGCTTAGATCACACCTTTATCCAATAGATCTTCCAAAATTCTGCCTTTAAACCGTTTAGCAAGTCCTAGGGCCTTTGCTGGGCTTGTCCAAGGAGATACTCCTCCTCGGACAACTTCTCGGATCACTATAGTGCAGACTGATCTGTGGGCCTAGAGACCCTGATTGAACAGATTTGTACCAACTAATAAGACCCAAAACCCAAACGTTTATTCAAGAGCTTTTACCCCCCACAATAGCCCCTCAAAACTTTATTTTTCCCCTCCCATCCGAGGAGAGAAATAGAGTTTTGAACCAAACATCATACCTTCCACACACTTTGCAAACCGCCACACGTGTAGGGGTCCTTTCGTTCCCTGAAAACGTCTTTGAAACTTCGAAACCCGGAACGTGCGCATTTATGACCGCAAGTTACATCCTGTTCCCTACGTTCAACGGTGGGATACGCATCGGACGGCCTAGATTGGCTCTGAAAATTTGATCGGGAGAATTTCAATTTCGAGGCCGCCTCCCGTACGTCAAAATGCCTGACCCATACCTTCATTCATTCTTTCAAAAATCAATCACATCTAAGTGTCAATCATTACCTTTTCTCTCTAGAAGCTCGTGAAGAATCACATAACCAACTCCCGTAAGTTTTCACTTTTCTTATTATTCATTCCTTCTCGGTTTCTGTCCTCGGCCACCATTTAAACCCCTTTCCTTCTTTAAACTTTGATTTTCACTCTCACCAAATGGGTAGATTTAAGTGTTTAGTAGATACTGACGCTGGTATGGAGGGTTTTAGGGCCAAATACCAAATTCCTGATGACGTAGGCTTAAGATATTGCCCCGTAGAAGCCGTAGGTAATGCTAGGAGAGAGGGAGAAGTCATCATTCCCATGATCGCCTTCATAGAAGGTGGGATGACCCTCCCCATGAAAAACGTGACCAGTGAATACCTTCGCAACCGTAGGTTATGCCCAGACCAATGCACACCAAACGTGTTTAGAGTCTTAGGTTGTGTCGATGCTCTGAACGAGCAAATGAGTCTAAACCTCACATGGCACGACGTTGTCTATATGTACGAGTGCCATAAATTAAAAATGTAGGATATTACATTAAATCCAGGTCTAGCATCGTTAGGCTGATTTCCTGTCTTCCCAAATCCAATGAAGGCATGAAAGATGACTATCTCATCGCCTTGGGAAACTGGTCTGACGGTCCTCACTGCCCAATTTAATGGGGAGAGCCAGGTGTGACTCTTTAGGAGTTAGATTTCCTAACCTATGATTCAATCCCGTTGCCTTTACCGCTTTTAATTTTATTGCACTTTATTGCTTTTTGCCTTGACATTTATCACTAGTTTGACCATGATCGTCTTCTCGGATGTTTCTTCTCACAGATAAACAACACGTACGCCCACGTCTCAGCCTTTGCAACGTTGCTGACTTGAACCATGTCCTTTTCTCCGAAGTCTTTGTCAGTGAAGACCTATAAGTGAGAGCTGCCCACCTGATACTAGGATACGACCCTATATCGGTGGACTTCCAAGAAATTGACAATGCGATCATTGCGGGAGACAAACGACGCAGAAGGATAGACGTGGCACGACCCAGCTTCCTTTCCAACCGCGAACTCCAAGACGATCCCTCCATCATCCTGTATACTCGCCTTATCGCAGCGATTCCTCTCTCGGCACATTCCCAGACAACCGCCGTCCGAGAAGAGCAAGCGTCCTCGCAACAATCGTTGGACGAGGAGATAGACCAATTTCAACTCGTGGAAGCCGACAGACCCTGAGAGGAGCAGCTCGTCATCCTCTCGGACGAGGAACGTACGCCCGTCGAAACTTCGAGTATACAAGGTCTAGTGATTGCACAGCCTGATTCTAGCTCCGAAGAAGAAGAAGATATGGACGCTTTACGGAAGTTGATGAACAAGAGGGGCGCGAGAGTCTCTAAAAAGGGAACGGGTGGGTTGCAGGTCCCTCCGTCCTTGCCACCACCCCCTCCTCCCTCCGATCCTAAGAAGAAGAGGAAGAGTGAGGCCGAGGAGGCAGATGCGGAGAGGCAGAAGAAGCTGAAGCAACAACAACAACAACAACAACAAAAACCTAGCAAAGGCAAGGGACGTGCCTCTTCAGTAGAAAGCGGGGAGAACAGGGACCTTGCCGAGGTACGCCGTGCACCGGCTAACTGGTCTCCCGAGCTTAAGCTAGACGGGGCACCAATCTCCTGCCAGTCTAGTATTAGGGCGTTCCAACAAGGTCACGCCCACCACCTATTCGACGCCTTGGAACGCCCCCTTCTTCTGCCTAAAGACATGGAGGCCCTGGAAAAGATAAGCCAGCCGCATTTGTTCATTTCGCTAAAAAGGGACTTGGCTTTAGTGAGTATCTAAGTATTATTTTCACTTTATCACTTTCATTATACCTTAACGAAAGAAAACACTCTTATGTACTTTAAAGTCGTGCTACTAATAATGCATTTATTTTGATATTTCACCACAGGCTATTCAGGAAGTCTTCACTGCCGAGAAGTGGGTGGAAAACTCTCGGTAGAAAGTTGCACTTGAACAGGAGCTTAGGCAGGAGACCGAGAAGTCCTTAGGCTAAGCCCTTGCGTAGAACGAGAAGCTAACTACACAGTTGGCAGAGCTAAAGAGAGAAAAAGACGGTGCCGAGGCCAGCCTGAAGACAATGAGGACTCAGGTGGAGGAGCAACGCAAGCTTCTTCGTCAGAAGGACGAAGACTTATCCAAATCTCAACAAGAGAATTCCACCCTGAAGAAGGAGCTTGCAAAAATGAGAGACGAGACTCGTACCTTCAAGGACTCCATGGAGGCCGCGAAGAAGGTTGCTTACAAGGAAGGGGTAGAGGCGAAAGAAAACCAATTAATCGAGGAGTTCGTCGAGTTATGCCGGTAATGCTGTCAACAAGTGTGGGGGGAAGCTTTGAATGTGGTAGGGATTCCCTCAACCTCCGAGTTGAGGAAGCCCGAAAACATCTGGCTCCCCCAAGACATCCAGGTGATAGAAGAACTTCCTCTTGTCGCACCTGCCCTTGAGACAACATCTTCTATGCTCCCTCCCATGATTCCAGAGCTAACTCCAACTCCTACAGAACCTAAGGGGTCCAACAAAGAGAAGGAACAGGGTGATAGGGCCAAGAAGACTACGAGCCAAAATGTTGAGCCCAATGTCCCTCCACCGGCGGTAACAGACAAGGGAAAACAAGCCTAGTCCTCATTCGAAATAGAGCTGAAACGCACAAAGGCTGCTAGCACTTCTGAGCAGAACCCCCTTCTAAGGCTTAGGGTCTAGGCTAGTTAGGACTTCTCTTTTTGTTATGTAACAAATTTTTAAATTTTTTGCTTTGAATGTACATTAATAGAAATTAATGAGAAACTGTCTGGTTTGATTTTCATTTGACTTCCAATTTTTAGTATAAAAATACCCATCAGCACAAAAATGAATGAATGGAACAACTAACTCCACTTCAAATATTTCAATTTGTCATAACTTTAAATAGAAGTATACATACTTAGCTTATACTTTGCAAATCATGCCTCAAGAGCATAACATATGTGACATAGCAACACACAATCAAAAACTTAACCTAGAATTCAAGTGTTTCATCAACACCTCAACACTAATGTGATATGATTTTTGTTAATGTTCTCAAAATAGAGGGTTCAAGGGCCCGACATAACTAAGGTTCTGCTTAACTTATGATAAGACATCAATTTTCACAAGGCATGTGATCTGAGGACTATACATGTCCAAGTTTCTGTTTGATACTTAGAAATTGTAACTTGAAATGTTAATTTCCCCAAAGTAGAAGGTCTGTGGACCCGACATAACTAAGGTTCTGTTTAACAAGTGATAAGACACCAATTTTCACAAGGCATGTGGTTCGAGGACCATACATGTCCAAGTTTCTGTTTGATACTTAGAAATTGTAATTTGAAATGTTAATTTCCCCAAAGTAAAAGGTTTGTGGACCCGACATAACTAAGGTTCTGTTTAACAAATGATAAGACACCAATTTTCACAAGGCATGTGATCTGAGGACCATGCATGTCTAAGTTTCTGTTTGACACTTAGAAATTGTAACTTGAAATGTTAATTTTCCCAAAGTAGAAGGTCTGTAGACCTGACATAACTAAGGTTCTGTTTAACAAATGATAAGATATCAATTTCCACAAAGCATGTGGTCCGAGGACCATACATGTCTAAGTTTCTGTTTGATACTTAGAAATTGTAACTTGAAATGTTAATTTCCCCAAAGTAGAAGGTCTGTGGACCCGACATAACTAAGGTTCTGTTTAACAAATAATAAGATATCAATTTCCACAAAGCATGTGGTCCGAGGACCATACATGTCCAAGTTTTTGTTTGATACTTAGAAATAATAAGAGATAAACCTAAGTACATATCGAAAATTTGAACAAGGAACGATAAAAGTACTTTTTATTAATAATAATACCTTCGTAGGTTGTTTACATTGCAGGGGCATTGTACAATTTTTTCATCTAGATCAGCTAATCGATATGATCCTATGCCTGCTACAGAGATGATCCGATAGGGTCCTTCTCAATTTGGTGCTAGCTTTCCCCATGCTGGGTTTTTGGCAGTACCCACGACTTTCCTCAGCACCAAATCCCCAGGCAGTAGTGGCCTTAGCTTTACATGAGTATCATATCCTCGTTTAAGCTTCTGCTGATAATAAGCCATTTGGACCATGGCGGCCTCTCGCAGCTCCTCAACCAGATCCAGGCTTTTTTCAAGGAGGCCATCATTATTTTTCGGCCTAAAAGAACTCGTCCTTAGCGTGGGAAAACCAGATTCTAAAGGTTTCACCACCTCGGCCCCATAAGTCATGGAGAAAGGTGTTTCTCCAGTGAACCTTCATGGTGTAGTTCGGTATGTCCACAAAATGTGTGGCAATTCCTCTACCCATCTACCCTTCGCATCATCCGGCCTCTTCTTAAGTCCACTGACTATGACTTTGTTAACGGCCTCGGCCTGCCCATTTTCCTGAGGATAAGTTGGGGTAGAGTATCTGTTTGTGATGTCCATGTCACTACAATATTTCCTGAAAGCTCTACTGTCAAATTGGACGCCATTATCTGAAATAAGTGTGTGAGGTACCCCAAATCTAGTGATAATATTCTTCCAGATAAACTTCTTGGAGTCGATATCCCTAATATTTGCCAAGGGCTCAGCTTCGACCCATTTGGTGAAGTAATCGGTTCCCACGAGTAGCCATCTTTTGTTTCCCACAGCCCTCGAAAAAGGCACCACTATATCCAGTTCCCATTGAGCGAATGACTAAGGACTGGACAAAGGATTAAGGACTCCTCCAAGCTGATGAATGTTGGGAGCGAACCTTTGGCATTGGTCACACTTTCTCGCATAGTCTTGAGCTTCCCTTTGCATATTGGGCCACCAATATCCCTAAGTCAGAGCCTTGTGGGCTAAGGACCTTCCCCCAGTATGGCTTCCGTAAATTCCCTCATGCAATTCTTCCAAAAGTGCCTCCGTTGCCTTAAGATGTACACATAGCAAGTATGGTCCGGAAAAGGA
This sequence comes from Castanea sativa, assembly GCF_040712315.1. Classification (NCBI taxonomy): domain Eukaryota; kingdom Viridiplantae; phylum Streptophyta; class Magnoliopsida; order Fagales; family Fagaceae; genus Castanea; species Castanea sativa. The sequence continues at coordinate 56,652,225 of NC_134018.1, read as the reverse complement.
GCGTTTATACAATTTCTGATCCTCGGACAACCAGAAACGAGGCGCCTTTCGACGAATCTTATCTGCTTCAGACTTGTCTTCGGGAAGAATATCACCTTTTAGAAAAGAGATCACAGGGTCAATCCAGCTAGGTCCAGGCCTTATCAGATGGATACAGACGACACTTGCAGTGGTCAGAGTTGATTTTAGCAAGTCTTCAACGAGGATGATCCTAGGCAAACATTGAGCTGAGGATGTCGCCAAAGTGGCCAACGAGTCCGCATGTGTGTTTCCATTTCTAGAAACGTGAGAAAGGATAAAAGAATCAAACTCGGATTGTAAACACTTGACCTGGGTCAGGTACTCTTGCATTCTTGGATCCCTAGCCTCTATGGTCCTCGTCACTTGGCCCACAACTAACTGTGAATCCGAGAACATATGAACTTCCTTTCCCCTAGTCTATGTACCATATTCATACCAACCAAGACCGCTTCGTACTCGGCCTCGTTATTAGTGGCCGAGAACGCTAATTTCAATGATTTTTCAAAAACAATTCCCTCAGGGGATACTAAAACAAGTCCAACACCAGACCCCCTCTGGTTGGCTGCCCCATCAATGGACACTTTCCAAATCGGAGGCCCTTTTTCTGTGATCATGCCAACTGATTTTTCATCCATGTGTGATTCCTTCGCAGTTTCTTCTAACGATGGTTCGGCAAACTCTGCCACCAAATCCACGAGAACCTGGCCTTTCACCGAGGTGCGTGGCATGTATTTGATATCAAAAGCTCCTAAAATAATTCCACACTTAGCTACCCTTCCCGAGTAGTCAGCACTTCGTAACACTGACTTGAGAGGCAGTTAGGTTAAAACCATAACGGTGTGGGACTGGAAATAGTGAGGAAGCTTCTGCGTGGCATGAACTACAGTCAGAATTGCCTTCTCTAAAGGCAAATAACGCACTTCAGCTTTATTCAAAGATTTGCTAACATAATAAACTAGCCTTTGTACCCCGCCGTCGTCCCTTATAAGAACCAGTCTGACTGCATGGATGGCTATGGCTAGGTATGCGAATAGGATTTCATCGACCTCCGGCCGAGACATAACGAGCGGCTAGGAAAGATATTCCTTAAGTTTCTGGAAAGCTAAAGCACACTCCTCGGACCATTGGAATCCTTTCCATTTATTTAATAGTTGGAAAAAAGGTCTACACCTGTCAGCTAACTGAGAAATGAATCTGCTGAGAGCAGTAATCATCCTGGTCAATTTTTGAACTTCCTTTGGATTTTGAAGGGGTTGCAAGCCCTGAATGGCTCTAACCTGCGCTGGATTCATCTCTATTCCTTTATGAGTCACCATGTAGTCTAGGAACTTTCCAGAACCTACCCCAAAAGAATACTTTGAGGCGTTAAGACGCAGCTTGTACTTCCTAAGTATTTGAAAGGTGTCGTCCAGATCTTTCACATGCATAGATATTGTCTTACTCTTCACTACCATATGTACCTCAATGGTCTTTCCAAGTTGTGATTCAAACATTCTGGTCATCATCCTTTGGTAAGTAGCCCCGGCATTTTCAACCCGAACGACATTACTTTATAATGATAGTTCCCTGTTGGAGTAATGAAAGCAGTCTTCTCCTGATCACCCAACGCCAATGGTATTTGGTGATAACCTTGGAAAGCATCTAAAAAGCTCATCCGAGGATGCCCAACTGTAGCATCCATAAGCTGATCAATGCGTGGCATTGGGAACGAGTCTTTCAGACAGGCTTTGTTTAGGTCTGTGAAGTCCACACATACTCTCCACTTTCCGTTCTTCTTTTTCACCACAACTGTATGTGCCAACCACTCCGGGTAGAAAACTTTTTTAATAGCACCAGCCTTTTTGAGTTTGAGCACCTCTTCTTTGATAGCCTCGGAATGCTCTTTGGAGGAACGCCGAGGTGGTTGCCTCCTAGGAACAATGGCAGGGTTGACGTTTAAATGATGGCAAATGAAGCTTGGGTCAACCCCCGGAGCCTCATAGGAATCCCAAGCAAAGACATCGATATTGTTTTTCAAAAACTTCACCAATTCCATCTTCTCTTGGTGTGGTAACCGTATCCCAACTTGGAAGAACCTTTCGGGATCATCGGTTATGAGAAATCTTTCCAAATCTTCACACATGTGATCCTCTGCTGTTACCGCACTGGGCGCATCTAGAGTTGTTAATTGCTATAAGTCCTCCACAGCCGAGGCCGAGGACTCTAATTTGGCTTGATGCAATATTGCAGCCGATATGCATTGCCTTGCCACTGACTGGCTGCCAAGAATTTCTTCAATGAATCCCCCCGAAAGGAATTTTACTTTAACATGCAAAGTCGAGGAGACGGCACCCAAAGCGTGCAGCCAAGACCTAGCAAGGATGGCTGTGTATGGAGAATATGCATCAACCACAATAAAATCCACCTCGACCGTTTCCGAGCCAGACTGTACAGGAAATCTAATCTGTCCCTTTGGTATAACAGCCTTCCCTTCAAAACTTATTAATGGCGAGTCATAAGGAGTGAGATCCTCCAATTTTAACTTAAGTCCCTTGAATAAGTCAGGGTACATAATATCCGCATCGCTGCCTTGATCGATTATCACTCTTTTGACGTCGTAATTCCCTATTTTCAATGTGACCACCAGGGTGTCATCATGGAGTTGAATGGTCCCAATCTTATCCTCATCAGAGAATCCCAAGACAAGCACATTCCCTCTAATTCTCTTCGGTTTCGAGCTTGACTCCTCGGCCTAGGAGTGTGACATTGCCATCACCCTAGTAGGACAGGAACCGGTCCGGCCAGGTGCAGCAAAGATGACATTAATCGTTCCCAAGGACGACTGAGACGAGTTGTTCTTCTTATTATTTGAACCTGACTGACTGCCTTGCCCGTTCGGTTGATACAGGTGTTGCTTCAATTTTCCTTCGCTAACAAGCTGCTCCAGATGGTTCCAGAGGGTCCTATAATTCTCAGTGGTATGACCCACATCCTGATGATATTGACAAAAGAGGTTCTGATTTCGCTTCGTGGGGTCCCTGGCCATCTTACTGGGCCACTTGAAGTAGGGCTCCTTACAGACTTTCTCCAGCAGTTGGTGCACTGGTTCTCGGAATACAATGTTAACTACTTGAGGAGTGGCTGAGCTAGACTGCCCAGAGTAATCTCTCCTCGGCTTACTGTTATGGTACCTGTCCGACCTGAAATCCCTTTTCTTCTGCGGGATAACCTTCGCCTTACCCTTACCCTGCTGTTGATCTTCCTCAACCCTTTTGTACTCGTCAATGCGGTCCATGAGGCGACGTACACTCCGTACAAGCTTTTTGGTCAGGGATTTCCTTAAATCATGATCAGTGGGAAGGCCCACTTTAAAAGTATTAATCGCCACTTCGTCAAAATCTCCATTTACCTCATTGAACATCTCCCAATACCTGTCGGAGTATGCTTTCAATGTCTCACCCTCCCTCATGGCCATAGATAATAGCAAGTCCAAAGGTCGAGGAACTCTACTGCATGTAATGAACCGAGACGCGAATGCCCTAGTAAGTTCCATGAACGAATCGATAGACCCCAACTTTAGTCCATTAAACCATCTCATAGCAACAGGTTCCAGGCTAGAAGGAAAGACCTTACACATCAAGGTTTCGTTCTGAGAATGCACCGCCATCCTCTGATTAAAGTGGCTCACATGTTCCATCGGGTCTGTCCTGCCATTATAAATGGTGAAGGTGGGCTGGGTGAACCATTTAGAGAGCCTTCCCTTCTCAATCCTGCATAAGAAGGGCGATTTAGAGAGTTGGTGTAACGCCCGGCTCATAGCATCGTTCCCCAAGCCCCTGGAGGGAAGCTTCATATACTTACGACTTGGTAAGTCATTCCCTTCGCAAGAGAAAGTTTCGCTAGGGGGAGTCTTGGACCTTGAACTGTAACTACTTCCCTGGGATTCCCCTGAAGAAGGATTGGATGGGGGTGAAGCCCGCCTTTGTCTGACACGACGTAACTTTTTCTTGAGGTGGTCAATTTCCCTCTGCATGGCCTTGGCATCATCCTCATGGGTGGCACTGCCTCCGCCATGCGTATGACTCGCGCCAGGATATACGATATGAACACTTCCCTTTCGATCCCTCCGGCGCTCAAGACGCTCAAAAAAATCTTCAGGCTGGGATCCCTAAGATTCTGCATGATGCGAACCTAAGCCTGCCATGATGTTCCAATTCCTTCAATGCTAGATTTCCCACAGACGGCGCCAATTGTAAGCGCACGATTGTACCCGGACCCAAAAACAGGTGATGGGCTCAGGCCCAATGAGCCTTATACAATGAAATTTGTAGAGTATGGGTTTGAAACCTAGGTTTGGGGTATTGGAAGTTGATTAACAGGCTAGAATGTCACAATCTATGCAAATAATAAGTAAATATAACAAGGAAACCTCCTCGGACGTAAGCCGATGACGAGTTGTATATTCCTTCTCTTTCTATGTCAAAGATTACAATTCTTAGTTCTTTTTTTTTTAACTAGAAAACCGCCCCCTCTCCTTTCCTCTCTCGTCCTCCTATATACTTCTTCTTCTTCTTCTTCCCTGTTTTATCCACGTGTCATACAAATCTTCCTCCTAGATACTTGTCCCATCCACCACCTTCTTGAAGTCTTCAAATAATAGCAGGAATGTTGAATTCTACTGTTAAGAGGTCATTTCCCCATTAATGCGGCCAGGGAGGTAGATGCAGGGTCTTTAATACGGTGGTAGCAGCTTTTCCCTCAGATATTTCTCATACGTTTCTGCTTCTAAAGGGTGCTTGGATCACACCTTTACCCAATAAATCTTCCAAAATTCTGCCTTTAAACCGTTTAGCAAGTCCTAGGGCCTTTGCTGGGCCTGTCCGAGGAGATACTCCTCATCGGACAACTCCTCGGATCACTATAGTGCGGACTGACTTGTGGGCCTAGAGACCCTGATTGAACAGATTTGTACCAACTAATTAGGCCCAAAGCACAAATGTTTATTCAAGGGCTTTTACCCCCCACAATTACTGCATAAAAATAAAAAGTTAGATAAACTTAACAAAATAAAATGATCATAACTACCTACATTGGCAATAACTACTTATAATAAACTATCGTGTAACAATTCAAAATTTGAAAAGTTGTAGAAGGAAATTGTAAAAATTTGTGTATTTTTTTTGCTAAAATGTGAAACTGATCCTCTAAGTTTCACCTTTTATCATTTCAGTCCTTTAAGTTTCATTTTTGTCATTTCAATATTTTAAGTTTGTCATTTCAATATTTTAAGTTTCAAATTTTGTCAATTCAGTCATCCGTTAGCCTTTTGTTAAGTGCTATCGTTTACTAACCAGAAGGACATTGTTTTGGGTGATTTTTTTTTAATTTCTTAATTAAAAAAAACCTGAAAAACCTTAATTACCAAAAAAAAAAAAAAAACTAAGGGCTCAGGGAACTACGTCATTCCCCTAGTAACAATAATTGGCGTCACACTGTTCAAAATTTCAATGATCGGAAGTATCAAAATAATAGTCATGCATGATGAAGACTTAGACTCATAACTATCACAGCCTGATAGAGTATATCAAATCTTACACTTGCACCCTTCCCATGATAGTTCAAAACCTAATTATCTAAATGCTTGAAAAAGGTTTGTCTGTTGCTTATGTGGATGGAATTGGATAAATTTATTATGCGGGCGGGCGTTGGAGTTCGACTTTTAAGATATCTATTAGGTTCGAATTGAGTTATATAAATTATTATGAACATTTCTAATTATAACCTTCTTTGTTTGATAGATAGATCATGGGGATGAGAAGTGAGATTTGAACCACAAAGGCACAAACATGAAATACTACAAATAATGTTATTACAATACCCTAGCTATAACTTGATTAATCATTTCATTATATAGTGCATATGTGACCAGAGCTCTTCACAAGAAAACTATAAAGTATGAGACGTGACAATCACCAAGCAACATGTGGAATGAGAAATATGAACTCAAACATTAGCTGATCAAAAGTTAGAGACAATCAAGAAATCAAAGAAAGGAGAAGTTAATGGATGCTTTAAGGATATGGTTTAGGACTAACTTTATTATAGACTTTTATATTTCCCATGAAAAAAGTATCAAAATTTTCCTTAAATAGTCCATTAACATACACTCTAAAGACATTTGTTAACAGAATCCATTAAAAAAAGAGAGTTAAGAGTCCAATGAGGCAATTGCCCTAAAATTCAATAAAGTATTGACAAAACATGAATAAAAGAGATTAGCAGCATATTGCAATTAAAACTTAAGTCTCTAGTAGTGTAGTTTATCCTCAATTTCTGTTACTGTCATTCATTATATTACTTACATTTCAGCTTTAGTTACAGATAATATTTGCTTTTGAGTCTTGAGTTATGCCCATATTACCTTAACATAATCACACTTTGACTTCCCCTATCCACCAAACACGAATCAAACAATAGCCTTTAGTCAAAAAAATTTCTGTGAGTGAGCCCTATTATGTTATATATTAACCTCATTTTTGTCATCATTATTTACTGTAAAACTTCACTCACACGTGTATAATGTATGCCCAACAACAATCTTAGATAGTAGGGTTAAACAAAATTCACTTCAACTATATGAATCATTTCAATGAAATCTCACAAACCAAATTTACAAATTCACATACTCACACAAACTAACACATAATCACAATTCCAAAATGTCAATACACCCAATTGCTCTCACACAAAACTAGACACACTCAAACTACACTTCAAAAAAACTCTTTGCAACAATCCTATTTATAAAACCCAATTATATTCCTTGACGGATGGGGAATACTCAATTATTTCTTCAATATGGAATATTTTTTACTTTCATACCAAAAAGACTCATTTTCATCCGCATCAAGAAAATATCTTTATTTTTGGCCTAAGGAAACCCAAACAAAATCAGAATAGGAATTTGTTCTAACTCTTAGGTTAGAGAGTCAACCCCATTAAATGCCAAGAAAATGAATTTTGTAGTAGGATTTGGGTTGAGTTCAGTACACTAGATTTGTTGAAATGATAACACGTGGTCAAAAAAAGACATATGTTACCATCCCATAAAATCTAGTGCAACTGGACATTGAGCCTAAGTTTTATCTTCGCAGCAGAAACACATTTATTAATGTGATTGCTTCACAATTCACATAAATATGTTTCATGAAACCTGAATTGGTCAACTCTTAGGAGTTAGGCCGGTGAAAGGACAGGTTCAACAACCCAAAGTGTGCCTAAACTTTCAGAGCAACTTTAATACTTTGAATACGATAAAAGTTCAACTTCAGCCATGAACCTCATTGGTAACAAAGAAAAAAAGAGGACTTATAAGAATTTCTTAGATGGGTTTTACTTGACATTTCCATCTTTATATATAGTTTTTTTTTTCTCTGCCTGTTGTTCATAGGACGTGAGTCGAAACCTTCTTCTTCTTCCCCTTCCTTAGAAATACGTTATATATTCTTAGTTATAGAAAGGGAAAGTTCTAATAGGCGGAAATATATATTCTAGTCTTTGGTCAAAGGAAAGAAAAACATGGACTTCAAGAGATATCTAAGATTAGTGTATTATATTTTTTTAAAATAATTATAAAAAAATTGTAAAAATTGTTTATACCTCGCCAAAAAAACATAAAGGAGCAAAACTGAAGGTGGATTTTTTGACAAATTTCTTTGGGTTGGTAGCCTTTGTCTTCTGTACAATATTTTCTGCATGTATTTTCTTGCTTGACGAAGACAAGTCTTCAGCTCTGGATCTCATCTACAACAGCTAGTGGATGTGCCACTTGGATTGTCTTATCTTCAACTTGTTTGTGAGGTAGGTCATATTTGTATTTAAAGAAAAAGCTAACAATCAACTTTTCCGGCTTGAATTTAATTAATTCTGAATACTAATTTTTTTTTTCCCAAATCAAATATGATCTTTTTTGACTAGTTATCTCTCTCAATATATGTGTAGCCCACTGCCATGTTAATTTCTTCAAACTAAAAGATCACCAAGCAAGAGAAGAAATACAACAATATGAAGAACCAAAGTTGTTTTAGCTTAGCCTTTGTTCTCTTACTCTTTCTTCTTCTCGTTTCAAAGTGGCCAAGCGTTGAAGCTCAGAATTGCAGGCCAAGTGGAGAGCTTAAGGGAACAAACGCTCCTCCAGGACAATGTAACACTGAGAACGACGCTGAGTGCTGCGTCGAGGGCCAGCTTTACAAAACTTACACTTGTTCACCACAAGTGTCTAGCCGTACAAAGGCTAAGCTAACCCTCAACAGCTTTGAAGAAGGTGGGGATGGTGGGGGAGCATCGGAGTGTGACAATCAGTACCACTCAGATGACACACCTGTGGTGGCACTGTCGACAGGATGGTTCAAGTTTAACAATATGCAGAGATGTTTAAAAGATATTACCATCTATGGCAATGGAAGGAGTGTTCGGGCCATGGTTGTTGATGAGTGTGACTCCACTGTTGGGTGTGATGATGAGCATGCTTACCAGCCTCCATGTCCTTACAATATTGTTGATGCCTCTAAAGCTGTATGGAGGGCCTTAGAAGTGCCAGAAAGTGATTGGGGAGACTTAGATATATATTGGTCCGATGTTTAGTTAATAATCATGCAAAAGTTTTTTATTATTGAGTGGGTTTGGAGTAGAATAAAAGTGATGGCACATTAGGATATGTGAAAATAATGTTATGCTGGTATGGGTAAGTGTGTTCTAAACACTTTTCCCTTTTGTTGCTTGTCACTCATTTGTTGCTTGTCGCATATTGCTTAGGTATGTGTTCTCTTATGGGTTTAAAGACATTGTCCTCCTTAAATGACAATTTAAAATAGGTGTAAATGCACTTTTAATATATACATTTTGACTTTTTTCCATTTTGGTTCATACATTTTAATTTTACCACTTTTAGTTCCTAAACCAATTAGCGCGTGTCATATCAGTCCTTGCCGTCAGACAACTAACAAAAAAAAGTCAATATGGCTTATGACACTATTAAAATAACCTAAAATACAATTTAATTAAAATTATTTCTTAAATAACAAAAATCATTATCTTTTTAGTTCTTATTCTTTTTTTTTTCTTTAACATGTTAGTCATCAGATTTTAAAAAAAACCCTAACCAACTTTATCTATCTCTAATTTTCTCTTTCTCCCTCTCCCTTTCTCTCTTCGGCCTCCATGGACGGAATCTCCCTCTGATCTCAAAACTCTCTCCATTGTAGCTTCATGGCCAGAGCTCACAAGGTTGGCCTTCTTCTCCACCACACACCACCAATCTGACCTAAGCTTTCTCTAGTCTAAAAATCTCATTTCTGCTCAAAACCTTACACCCAATCTCAACCAATGGCGAGCAAATTAGGGGCTGATCTTCGAGGTTTTGATTATGGAGACCACGGGGTCTTGATGCGGAGAAAATAATGGGAAAAAGTTGGAGTCTTGCTAGTGGGTGTTGTGAAAAATGGATCGGTGGTTGGTGGCTGTGGTGTTGTGAACTCCAAGCGGTGGTGGTTGTGGATTGGTTTGGTCTCGTTGGTTGTGGTGGGTTTGTTGTTGGTGTGGGTCGATTGGTTTGTTTGTTTTTGGTCTTCCTTTGGTCGGTTGGGCTCATTGATGATTTTGGCTTGGGTTGATGATAGTGGGTTTTCTCTAAGATTGGTGGTTGTGGCATTGTGAACCCCAGGCAGTGGTGGTTGTTGATTGGTTTGGACTCGTTGGTTGTGGTGGGTTTGATGATTTTTCTGGGTTGGAGGTTTGATGATTTTTCTGGGTTGGTTTTTTAATGTGGGTTTGATTTTTTCATGTTGGAGGTTTCAGTGGAGGGTAGGGATTTTGTATGAATTTTTGCATGTTTATTTGATTAAAAAATACAAGAAAAGAAAAGAAAATCTTAGATTATTTTAATTTCTGGGCAACCCGAAGAACATGTTACCCATTGTTCTTTCGAAAATAATAAATTTTTTTATTTAGTTAAAATTAATAAATTAATTTTTTTTTAAATTTAGATGTTGATATGACATTTTTTAATTCCAAAATAATTTTTTATTATTATTATTTTAATAGTACCGTCAGCTATGTTAGCTTTTTCTGCTTTTTTTTTTTTTAATATATGACACGCGCTAATTGGTTTATGGACTTAACATGGTAAAATTAAAATGTAGGGACCAAAAAAAGTCATAATGTAGGGACTAAAGTGCATTTACACCTTTAAGATAATAGGCTAGGTGTTGGACTTGGGCTTGAGTTTGTTTCTATCTTTCTTTGGCTTTACCTATTTTCCCTTTTTTTTCTTTCTAGTCCAAATTTAATAAGTCCTGGGTACAAATTAACCTTTAAGGATAATGCTATTTACGTGATTTTATAGTTTGTGAGATTTTTCTAACCCTCTCTATTTATTTTACGTTATTTCTAATTTTTAGGGTTTAATTTGTTTAATCAAAACTTGTTTATATATATTGTTATATTTTCCAACATGTTATACCACTTACAACTTAACACTTTAAGAAGTTGTGAAATAAGTAGCGAGAAGATTATGTAAAACTAAGTTGAGGTGGAGGTTTGTATTTGACGTACTAAAAGTAATGTAATTATATCTACAATAAATTTTATGTAACCTTATTTGCACTTGATATCTTTTTTCTTGTTTTTTTCTTTTTTTTTTCTAGAGAAATTTAAATTTAAATTCTTTAGAGTTTAGCATAACTCCATTATTGAGTAATTAAAATCTTAACTAATAATAATTGTGGGTTCTAGTTAGTTTCACTGGTAAAGTTTATGATGGTTGAATATAAGACCTGTGGTTCAATCTCCACCTACACCAAAAACTGATTGGTGTTTTAGTTTGATGATAAAGAGTTATTATTAGGAGCAAACGCTATAGATTGACTCTCTCTCTCTCTCTCAAAAAAAAAATCCTAATTAAATTTATGGATATTTTGTTCATACTAGAGTTATTGATCAAGATATTAAAAATTTTATGGTGAAATTATCTTAAAGACTATAAAGGATCGCCTTTCAAGAAATTTTGTTATATATCAATGATTAAAGGCTTTGACCACAAAATGACAGGATGAATTAGTAATCCCGATGACTCATAATAGTATTTGGACTTGGCAAAGGATTTTGTAGCTTGATAATAAATTTTATAAAGGACAAAACTTAGGTACAGTACTTTAGGTGCTGTTCCTTAAGTTCCCTTCTTAAGATTCAGCTATGCGGCTACTTAACTAAAAAATACACATCATTTCCATGAGAAAAAATTTACATGGTAGAATCTTAAAAGGGGAACTTAAGGAATAGTACCTAAGTATTGTACCTAATTCTTGCTCTTTTATAAAAGTGTCTATTTTAAAAAAATTTATATATTTTTTTTGTTGAAAGTGCTTGTGTGTGGCCAATTGTGGTTATTGGGCTTAAACTCTATTTGGGCTCACAATTTATTTACTTTGTGGGCTTTTGAATTTCCTACAACGGGTGGTCCTATGTTCGGCAACCCAAATACCCTTGTTCCCTATGTTCTCAGAATTATTCTCTTTATTTTCTCCAGAATGATCACCCACTTTCCTTAGCATTTTCTCTCTAAAATTGCCAACCACTACTCTTAAATTCCCATCTCTTATTTATAGCCCAAGGCTAGTGGAGAGGTCATGATTGTTTTCATAGTGAGTGGGAGGAGGGGTCCAATGCAATCACCTTTAAGTGGGTGATTAGTTGGGAATGAGAGGTGACGAGAGTAGCATTGGAACTGGTTCCACTGCTAGATGGACTGCTCGGCAGCGATACTCCCTAGGCTTCACCGAGCGCACTAGGAATCATCACCTCGGGAAATTGCATTTCCTGATCAAGTAGGACATTCATCTTCACAGTTCATGTTGTAACTGGCTTCATAGTGCTTCCCGACTTTTAGTGGGAGAACGAGGGTTTCCCGGAACATGTTCGTGGCCCGATAGAGCGTGGATTCGCACTTGGTACTTTAGGATTTGAGGTCCAACTAGTTTTGGGCCATGTGCTCGTAGCATCGTTATGATGGGCTTCGTAAGTATTGGGCTTATAGAGAGGTAACGCCCCGTATAGTACTTTAAATAAAAACTAAAAGCTGAATAAAATAAATTTTGCTAAAACTACTGTAAAAAAAAGTTGGAGGATTGAAAATGGAGGATTGAAATAAGTAAAATGCAAACTATTTTATTGTGGGACTTATATGGGATTTGCAAACACTAAATTAAAATAAGTCAAACTTAAACTTTATTTTTTTAAGTAGGACTCATATAAACCAATATTTTAAACAAAAAACATGCAAAAGCAATACAAAACTAGCTGATTCTCAGACTAAGTTTTGAGCAATAAGGAAAAGAGCAAACAATATTTTTTGTGCAATAAGACAATAAGTAAAACATTAAAATAAGTTGCTTCTTTTGCAAAACCCCGTGACAAAAAACTAACTTATACCACCCAAATGACTAGTGTCAATAAAATAATTTTAATAGTATCTTTATGTATTAATACTATTATTTTAATTACAATTTAACATATCAACCATCATTATGAAAAAGATGGTGAAAATGGTCGTGTGACTAACTTTTGTTACTAATTTGTTTGAGGTGGAAGTATTTTTATGGGAAGATATCTACTGCTTGACGAAGACTTGAAGCTCTGGATATCTTCCACTACAGCAAGTGGATGCATCAATTGGCTCTATAAGGGCCATGGGCTTGACTTGTCTTATCTGCAGCATGTTTGTAAGTCAGGCCACCTTTGTCTTTAAAGAAGACCATTGGTCAACTTTTCCAGCTTGAAAATTAATTACGAAAAGTATCTTTTTCCCATATTAAATTTGAAACGTTATCAACAAAAAGCAAAGATATTTCATCTAGCTAAAATCTCTATTATAGCCCATTGTCAATAAATTTCTTCACTCTGAAACATTACCAAATTAAGCAAGATGAAGAACCAAATTGGTTTAGCTTAGTCTTTGTTTGGCCAAAATGGGCAAGTATTATTATTTGGAAAAATATGTAAGAATCTACCACTGTTTGCGAAATAATTAAAGGTCTATCACTTTTTTAAAACTCGAGTTTGCGAAACTTGAGTTTGTTGTGTAACAAACTTTTTTTTTTTAGAGATAATTATAACATGCTGCTAACCCCGCAACAAGAATCCTTTCCCCTCTAGACCCCTAAACACTTTGTACATAAAGAGGTGTCAATTCAGTTACAATGCCTTTAACATAGCACAACAAACTTAAAGACTATTTTTTCAAAGAATTGGAGTTTTTGGAACTTAGGTTACATGACAAAATCGAGTTTAAAAAATGTGATAAATTGTTAAATATTTCGCAAATAGCGTATTTTGCTAAATAGTGGTATATGACACTGTCCTTGTTTTCTTACTATTTCTTCTTGCTACAAATTGGTCAAGCCTTGAAGCTCAGAGTTACACTAACTACTTACAATTGTTCACCGCCACTGTCTAGCCTTACAAGGGCTAAGCTAACTCTGAACAGTTTTGAGAAATGTAGGGATGGTGGTGGACCATCAGAGTGTGATAATCAGTACCACTCAAATGACACACCTATGGTGGCACTTTCAACAGGATGGTCGAAGCTCAACAATAACAGGAGATGTTTAAACTTTAAACTATATTAACATATATGGTAATGGAAAGAGTGTTCAGGCCAAGGTGGTTGATGAGTGGGACTCCACTTTGGGGTGTGATGCTGAGCATGATTACTAGCTGTTGGTTTGGATTGGGTCTTTCCATTCTTGACACCTCCACCCTTCACCTTCCCTTTAAGCACCTTAAGCACGTATCTAGCTCAATATCTGAGTCAATTCATATTAGTCTATTAATCACCACAATTAAAAAGAATAAAATAGTCTCTTTCATTTTCAATGTGAGATTAAATATTTTCACTAACTTCTCATCTTCCATATTCACTCCCACTTCTTTACATTTATATTGTAATATTTACTCATGTTAATTAATTAATATTAAAATGCTCCAACATTCATGTCCTTACAATATTGTTGATGCCTCTAAAGCTGTTTGGAGGGCCTTGGGAGTGCCAAGAAGTCAATGGGGAGACCTAGATATATCCTGGTTTGATGCTCAATATAAGAGCAATCATACAAAAGTTTTTTTACTGCATTAATTAGTGTAAAATAAAAATTATGTCAATAATGATGTTACATGAAAATAATGTTGTATCTTTTACAACTAAACAAACAAATTTTTTTTTTTGGAGGGTGATGCTAAAGTGGTCATAAATTCTTTTGTTAGCTCAAATTCTGATGAATCTGATCCTCCATGGGAAATTTCTCCCACACTATCTGACTTTCACAGCCTCCTCCCCTGTTTCTCAATTGTTAAATTCAATTTTTGTTATAGATTGTCTAATGAGATTACTCATCTGTTGCCCTGTTGGGTTTTCCTTTTTCTCAACTTGGGGAACCCATCTCCCCATCTCTGAGTGGGTTTTTTTCTTTAAGATGTCAATGGGCCGGTTCCCCCGGTTGTCTTTGCCCTCTTTGGGGCCTAGGTCTCCCATTTCTTAATAATATTATCTTATCAAAAAAAATAAATAATAAAAAACATGAAATAAATTAATTTAGAAAAGGATTATGTTGCTCATTAAATATAAGATGCTAGAGTGAAGGTTTGTAAATGGTGTTCTAAAAATAATATAACTGTAACTTCAATAAATTTTAGGGTCCAGTTAAATGGTGTCCTTAGAGAATTTGTTAGTAAATTATTTTAGAAAAGTTTTGATTATAATTTTATGGGAACCTAACAAGTTGTAAAAAAAAAAAAATCATTTTTTTTTCTCATAAAATTTCTTAAACCAATGCATTTAGTGTATCTGTTAACTTTTCCCTAAATTTATGAAACCTTGTTTGCACTCTCTTTTTTCTAGAGAAATTTAAATTAAGATTCTTTAGGGTATAGCATAACTCCATTATTGAGTAATTAAAATATTAACTATTCATAATTAACTTGATGATATTTTCGGATCAAGATCCTTTAGAGTTTTTTGGGTATTCTACCACATAAAATTCTTTTAATCTTGACCCTTCATTTTAAAAGAAAGAGTCTAGATTATACCATGTTATTATTCCATTAACAAAAACCTTAAAATAACATGTCATTATTCAATGACACATGTTCTATGTTGCTTTTGTGGATCATTTTAGCAAATTTACTTGATTTTTTTTCTATTGAAACATCACCTGTTTTAACATTTTAGTGCCTTAGTCATTTAAAGTCAACAACAGAATGCCCAAACTCTCTCTCTCTCTCTCTCTCTCTCTCTCATTTTTCTTGAGGGGGCATAGGTGTTATAGTATATTATTTTCAATTTTTGTTCTCTTAATTACTGGGAGGAAAGTGAATATAAGTTTTAAAACTCTTAACTTAAAAAAATGTGTATACATATATAGATTTAATGTTTATAATTTTGTATGAAATGTCCACATTTAAAATATGAAATGGTGATATGTACATGGACAATATATAATAAAGAGTAAAAGAATCAATGCCCTTAATGAAAGGGGGAATCGCGCCTTGATTTTCGAATGTTAGTGGAAATAAACATACTAGTCTTGGCTGAGGAAAGAAAAACTAGGAATTTTAGAAGTGATGACAAAAAAATTAGCAGGAGTAAGATTGGGGGTGGGTTTTGTATGACTATCTTCTTTGGGAAGGTGGTATTTGTCTTATGTAAGACACATTGGTCTATCTTATTTTTCTTTAGAAGAAGGTTTGAAGATTCAATTCTCGGATGTCCATTTGGTATAACTTATTTCCTAATGTGTGTTTGAAACTGCGTTACTTAAGCAAATGGGCACCGTGCACACCAAGTAGAAGTTTAAAAAATAGGAAGTGTTATCAACACGTACACTTGTGTGTAAAAAGTTTAATTCGTGTATTATTATTCCACCTTGGCCCTAACGTTATAGGCTTTCTTATCTCCAGCGGCAGTTCCACAATTATTTTCTAGGAGAATCAATAAGAAAAATAAATTGTACAAAATAAAAGAGAACCTTGAATATATCAACATCAGAAAGAAATAAGAAATATATAAAGTTTTAGAATTGTTTTTTACGATATTTCATATTTTGAAATTATACCGGCTATATCTTTCTTAATGTATACATTCAAACAGTCATTCATCAATTGATCTCCTATTTGATTGATTTATTTCAAATTTATTAAGATGTAAATGGTTTTTTTTTTCTCTGAGGTTTAAGATCAACAAATATTTACTTTTGTTATTGGGCTTATTGATTTTTTTTTTCCAAATTTTATATCAACTTAGTTTGTTATTGGGGTTTTTTTATGGGTTTAAAAAGAACAAAATATTGTTAAGAGGATTATATTCAAACTTATTTAAGTTGAGTTTAAAAAAAAATCTAGAGGTTGTTCAAATTTTTATTTTAAGAGTTCAAAAAAAAAAAAATTATATAAAATTTTTTTTGGGCCAGTTTAGAGGGGTTCATTTGAACCCTCGGGCTTCAAGTAGAGCTGCCGCTGCTTATCTCACAAACTTTACAAGAACTCTTTTCTCACTTTTCAGCGTAAAACTAATTAATTGCGAAAAGTCTTTTTACTTTACATAATTTTTTTAACATTTCCCACCAAACGCATGATATTTTGAGAAGTAGTTAATCATTATCTCTATAAATATGGTCCACTGCCAGTTTAATTTCTTAAAGCTAAAACATCAACAAAGCAGGATGAAGAACCAAATTTGTTTTAGCGCAGTCTTTGTGCTCTTGCTCTTTCTTCTTCTCGTTACAAAGTGGTCATGCGTTGAAGCTCAGACTTGCAACCCCAGTGGCACTTTTACAGGGGAAAACCCTCCTCCAGGACAATGTAACACAGAGAACGACTCTCAGTGCTGCGAGGAAGGCAAGCTTTACACTACTTACACATGTTCACCACCGGTGTCAAGCAGTACACCGGCTAGACTAACCATCAACAACTTTGAGGCAGGTGGCCGCGATGGTGGTGGTAAATCGAAGTGTGACGATCAGTTCCACTCAGATGACACACCTGTGGTGGCATTGTCAACAGGTTGGTATGCCAATAGCGCTAGATGCTCAAACAGTATTACCATATATGGAAATGGAAAGAGTGTTCAAGCCATGGTCGTTGATGAGTGTGACTCCACTATGGGGTGTGATGCTGAGCATGATTACCAGCCTCCATGTCCTAACAATATTGTTGATGCTTCTAAAGCTGTTTGGAAGGCTTTGGAAGTGCCAGAAGAAAGTGACGATTGGGGAAATTTAGATATAACCTGGTCTGATGCTTAGATTCCACCATATTTCAAATCTCTGTCAGCAGTAACACAACTTTTTTTCACTACTTTAACAATTGAAAAAACTATAAAAATAAATTGTGAAAAAGATTGTGTCGTAACAATACTCTTAAAATATAGTAGTACTTGTATCATGAATCCAGGGTGTTTATTTTTATTGTTTCTTTTTTCCTTTTCCAATGTATTTCAAAGTATTTGATGTACTAAAGTAATGTATATCAAATGTTCTTTTCAAATGGTAATAAAAAAAGTGAGTATTTCAAAGTATTTATTTTTTTCTTTTTCTCTTCTCCTGTGTATGTTAAAAGTTAAAACAAACTTCTGTAAGGGTTGTAATTTGGCCAAGTTGGGGGTTGTATATATTGAATTGTGTTATAGTTGACTTTGGATTCGAAGTTGTTCAAAAACAAGGTTTTTATTTGTTCAAAAATGATGATTAGATACTCATTTGCTCGTATTTTTAACATCATAAAAAATTAAGCTTCAAAATGAACACAAATTTAATCCAATTAGGGTTTGAAATAAATGAGATATGACTATTTAAAGTTAGAACGACTGTGTTATCCTTGAGAATTTGCTAGACACTCACTGCAATGAAATTGCAGCAAATACTAAACTGACTCGAAGGCCAGTCAAATTGATTTTATGATTTTCCATTTAAAACCAATCTTTATTACACAAATTGGGAGGAAAGAAACTGGCCAATCAATATTATGCTAAGAGCAAAACTTCTGGAGCTTGAACAGTTATAACTTTGAACAAGCACTTAATCCATACCTTCAGAGTATGAATGAGGGAAGTAAGGTTGTAAACGAGCCAAACTTTGTCGAGTAATGCGTGTTTGAGCTTGACTCGTCAATAAATATCAAATGTTCAAGCTTGGCTAAAGCTTGAGATAAGCATAAAAACAATTTTTGAACTCAAGCTCGTAAGAATGTCAAAAAACTTGAACTCGGCTTGGCTTGGCTTAACTTGATTAATCCGTCAAGCCAAGCTTGAACTTAATATTAAGCTCAAACTCGAGCTCAAATGCTTATCAAAAATTGCATCATCAAATGCTTATATCACCAAAAATCAAGAAAACAATAAAATAAAATAAAATAATATCCTGCTTCTAAAATAAATACTTTATTTCTTGAAAGTAAGGTACCATACAAAAAGAAAAAAAATAAAGAAAAATCACACCACAGTCCACAATCTAAATATTAATAATTATTTTAAATATTTCTAATTCACTTAATAACATAAAATTTAAAATACAAAAAAAAAATGTCTAAAAAAGAATTTACCCAGTACTTGATTTCTTGAAAGTAAAGTACCATACAAAATGAAAAAAAAAAAAGATAAAGATAAATCACTTCATAGTCCCCACTTTAAATACTAATTATATCTTAAATATTTATAATCCACATAACAATAGAAAATTTACAAAAGAAAAAAAAAGTGAAAAAAAATTACCTAATACTTGATTTCTTGAAAGTAAAGTATCATACAAAAAGATAAGTAGAAAAAAAAAAGATAAAAATAAATCACTCCACAGTCTATGCCCTAAATACTAATACCTATGTTCAATATTTGTTAACCACTTAATAATGTAAAATTTACAACGGGAAACAAAATTTACCTATTACATTATTTCTAGTAAATAAACTACAATACAAAGAGAAAAAAAAAAAAAGATAAATCATTTCGAAATCCACACTTTAAATACTAATAACTATCTTAAATATTTATAATCCACTAAATAATATAAAATTTACAAAAAAAATTACCTAGTACTTGACATCTTAAAAGTAAAGTACCATACAAAAAAAAAAAAAAAATAGAGATAAATCATTTTACAGTCCATACTCTAAATAATAATAACAATTTACCCAGTACTTGATTTCTCGAAAGTAAAGTACCAAAAAAAAGAAAAAAAAAAGATAAAGATAAATCACTTCATAGTATACACTTTAAATACTAATTACTATCTTAAATATCTATAATCCACTAAATAATATAAATTTACAAAAAAAAAAAAAAATTTACTCAATAGTTGATTTCTTAAAAGTAAAGTACCATACAAAAAGAAAAAAAAAAGTTAAAGATAATTCATTCCAAAATCTACACTCTAAATACTAGTAACTATCTTAAATATTTATAATCTACTTAATAATATAAAATTTACAAAAAAAAAGAGAAAAAAAAAATACTTAGTACTTGACTTCTTAAAAGTAAAGTACCATACAAAACGAAAAAGAAAAAACAAAAACAAAAGATAGAGATAAATCATTTTACAGTCCATACTCTAAATAATAATAACAATCTTAAATATTTACAATCCACTTAATAATATAAAATTTACAAAAAAAAAAAAATTCTCAATTCTTTATTTTTGTTGAAAGTAAAGTACCAAACAAAAAGAAAAAAGAAAAAAAACTCCACAATCCACATTCTAAATACTAATTACTATCTTAAATATTTATAGTCTGCTTTATAATTTAAAATTTACAACTAAAGAAAAAAAAGTGAAAAAAAAATTTACCAAGTACTTGATTTTTTTAAAGTAAAATACCATATAAAAAGAAAAAAAAAAAGACATAGATAAATCACTTTGCAGTCCACACTTTGAATACTAATTACTATCTCAAATATTTCTAATCCACTAAATAATATAAAATTTACAAAAAAAAAAATTACTCAATACTTGATTTCTTGAAAGTAAAGTACCATACAAAAAGAAAAAAAAAGTTAAAGATAAATCATTCCGCAATCTACACTCTAAATACTAATAACTATCTTAAATATTTATAATCTACTTAATAATATAAAATTTACAAAAGAGAAAAAAAAATTCATCTAGTACTTGATTTCATAAAAGTAAAGTACCATACTAAAAGAAAAAAGAAAAACAAAAGATAGAGATAAATCATTCTACAGACCACACTCTAAATAATAATAACTCTCTTGAATATTTACAATCCACTTAATAATATAAAATTTATAAAAGAAAAAAAAAATTCTCAATACTTTATTTCTTGAAAGTAAGGTGTGGGGAGTAAAAGGACCCAAGTGGGCATATGGGCCTTTGGACTGTAGCATGAAGGGCCGACCTACTTCAGAATTGAACTCTACGAATTGGCCATTACGCCGAGGGTCCAAGGGTGCAGCCGAGGACGAGCTTCTCCTCGGACAAGCCCTAGAGAATTCAAAGCTTCATTATGAAGGTCAAAGCTCAACTCTAGAAAGACTAATGGTTAAAAGGGGAAACCCTGAACCTTCTCGATACCCTAGTGTTAAGGAAAATATCTAGAGCAAAGGCTGCCACCTCCGCATTAAAGACTCTGCACCTACCTCCCTGGCCGCATTAATGGGGAAGTGACCCCTGAACAGTAGGGCAGAAACTTCTAGTCAGGGTCCCAAAGGGCATCTAAAAAAGGGGTATTTAAGGGGGGAGGAGTGCAAAAGGAGGGGGACCTGAATCTTTTTCTCTTTCACTGACTCTCTCTCTCTAAAGAAAAGGAAAAGAAATTAAGGATTGTAATCTGTAAGAAAGAAAGAAAAATAATAAAGAAGTAGTCCTCGGCTCGAGTCCGAGGAGATTCATTTGCAATTATTGTTCGTTATTTACCTGTATTCGTTTATAAAAGCCTGTTATCAAGCTCCCAGTACTTCTAACCTAGGTTTCAAGCCCACACTCTACAAATTTTATTGTTTAAGGCTCATTGGGCCTGAGCCCATAATCTTCTTTGGGTCCAGGTGCAATTGTGCACTTACATAAGGTACAATATAAAAAGAAAAATCACACCGCAGTCCACAATCTAAATATTAATAACTATTTTAAATATTTCTAATCCACTTAATAATATAAAATTTAAAATAGAAAAAAAAAGTCAAAAAAAAAATTTACCTAGTACTTGATTTCTTTAAAGTAAAGTACCATGCAAAATGAAAAAAAAAAAAGATAAAGATAAATCACTTCACAGTCCCCACTTTAAATACTAATTACTATCTTCAATATTTATAATCCACATAATAATATAAAATTTACAAAAGAAAAAAAAAAGTGAAAAAAGAAATTACCTAGTACTTTATTTCTTAAAAGTAAAGTATCATACAAAAAGAAAATTAGAAAAAAAAAAGATAAAAACAAATCACTCCACAGTCTAAGCTCTAAATAATAATACTTATCTTCAATATTTATTAACCACTTAATAATGTAAAATTTACAACGGAAAACAAAATTTACCTATTACATTATTTCTAGAAAATAAACTACAACGCAAAGAGAAAAAAAAAAAAAAGATAAATCATTCTGCAATCTACACTCTAAATAATAATAACTATCTTAAATATTTATAATCCACTTAATAATATAAAATTTACAAACGAAAAAAAATTCTCAATCATTATTTTTTGAAAGAGAAGTACCATACAAAAAGAAAATAAAAAGAATAAAGAAAAAGCACTTCATAGTCCACATTCTAAATACTAATTACTATATTAAATATTTATAATCTACTTAATAATATATAATTTACAAAAGAAAAAAAAGGAAAAAAAAATTATCTAGTACTTGATTTCTTGAAAGTAATATACCATACAAAATGAAAAAAAAAAAAAAAAGATAATGATAAATCACTTCACAGTCCACACTTTAAATACTAATTACTATCTTAAATATTTATAATCTACTTAATAATATAAAATTTACAAAAAAAAAAAAATTATCAATACTTGATTTCTTAAAAGTAAAGCACCATACAAAAAGAAAAGAAAAAAAAAAAGTTAAAGACAAATAATTCCACAATCTATACTCTAAATACTATTAACTAACTTAAATATTTATAATCCACTTAATAATATAAAATTTACAAAAGAGAAAGAAAAAAAATTGACCTAGTACTTGATTTCTTAAAAGTAAAGTACCATACAAAAAAAAAATAGAGATAAATCATTCTACACTCTATACTCTAAATAATAATGTCTATCTTCAATATTTACAATCCACTTAATAATATAAAATTTACAAAAGAAAAAAACGCTCAATATTTTATTTCTTGAAAGTAAAGTACCAAACAAAAAGAAAAAAAAAAGAATAAAGAAAAATCACTCCACAATCCACATTCTAAATACTAATTACTATCTTAAATATTTATAGTCTGCTTAATAATATAAAATTTACAAAAAAAAAAAAAAGTGAAAATGTTTTTTACCAAAAACTTAATTTCTTGAAAGTAAAGTACCGTACAAAAAGAAAAATAAAAGATAAAGATAAATCATTTTATAGTCCTCACTTTAAATACTAATTAAAATCTTAAATATTTATTTTAAGTACCAAAAATCATGTAAAAGACTTAGCAATCACCACAATGTTTTATGACTAAAGATCCTAAAATAATGAATTTGTAAAAAGGGTGGCAACAACAAAGCTTTAGACGTCCCCCTTCCTGTGTCTCTCCTCTCTTATTTATACCCTTTGCCCTTACTATCTCAACCCTACACCTCTCCATCTACTCCACCCTTTCTACTAACACTTGTCCATCTCCTTGTAATCGGTAATGGAGAGAAGCTTTAGCTCTGTGTTTTGTACTGTTCAAGTCATTTCTACATTAATGCAACGGATAAGGTTGGTATTCCCTATTCAATGTGGCCAGAATGGTTGGTGCAGAACATTCAATGCAACGTTCATAGTTATCCAGCCCCCAACCAGATATTTGCAATATACCCCATATATCATTAATCTACCTTTCGTCCTTTGCCCGGCCATCCCACGTCATCCTCGGGAAAGTGACTTTTATTCTCCTCTACTCCTTATGCCTTTCAGTATGTCCTCGGGTCTTCAGATCTTTGGGTCCTCGGGTCTTCGGATCCTCGGGTCCTCGCAACAGCCCCTTAACAGTTGAGTTATTAACCACGAATTAATAGCCAAGTTTTAACTTCTCAGATACGCCTCTTATGTGCATTTTGCTTTCACACATACGGACGTCTTTTCGCTGCCCATGACACGCTTCTGACGCCTCGGAGTCCACGATGGAGCATTTATGGTGTCAGGCGGTTCCTTACCTACGCACGTTCTACGGCTAGATGAGCATCATACGGCTCAGATGTCGATCTCAATTATGAGCGGGAAAATTACCGCCCTTCCTTTTTTCTTTTTTTTTTTACTCCTATAAAAGCAAACCTTCAGGCTGGCTGAGGTTCATTTTGGCGTTTTGAAGGATTAAAGGAAAAAGGACCTCCCGAGGAGCAGTTTTAAGCATTCTTCAGAGGTGTGTCAGCTCTCCTATTGCTTCTTTTTGATTGTTTATCTGTTGTAAGGGTTAATGGGTAGATACGCTAAACTAGTAAAAACAGATGAGGCAAAGGCCGTTTCTAAGACCCAATATAGGATTCCTGACGATGTAGACATTCAATATTGTGAGGAAGAAGATTGTCTACTTGTATCCCGGCCACCCGAGTCAGTTTTAATTCCCATGATTGCTTTTATCGAAGGCGGAATGGAAATTCCCATGGGTAGGGTGACCCGGGATTTTCTTATGAATTATAGACTTACCCCAGCCCAATGTTCTCCCAATGTCCTTAGGATTCTAGGATGTGTAGATGCCCTAAATCGTAAAATGGGAACCAACTTAACTTGGCATGACGTAAATTGGGTGTACAATTGCCAAAAAGGGGAAAAAAACCAAATATTACATGAAGTGTAGGGTCCCAGCCGTTAGGTTGATCTCCTGCTTGCCTGACTCAAGCAAAGGCATGGACGAGGATTACCTCATCATCTCGGGGAATTGGCATGATGGCTTACACTGCCCTACCCAAGATGGGGGGCTAGGTAGGGTTCTCGAGGACCGATATAATGCTTAGGAATAATCGTCTTCTTTTTATGATCTAACATTGATTAATTCTTCCTAACGGTTTTTATTCCTCACTGCAGACGACTACCACACTACTCCAAACATAGCCGCTGTGAACCGTCAAGATCTGAACAGAATTCTCCGGTTAGAAATATTCTTGCACAGAGACGGACAGCCCACGTCATCCTCGGCTACACCCCACCAAACGATTCCAAAGTCCAAAGAATGTAATCCGAGCCAGGGATCTTCGGCTAGCTCGTATTGACGTTGCAGTTCCTGGCTTCTTACTACCTGCACCTCCTCCAGTAGGAACCCAAGACGCCCAACTTCCCGCCCCTCTCGCAGCCAAATTACTTTACCCCCAAAAGCAATCCATTGATCTAGTGGTAGAAGAAAAAACTTCAACTCCCGAGCCGAGTCGCCCCGAGGTGACGGAAAAAGACTTTAAGGTTTTTTACCACGAAGACGCCCCTCGCAATTCACATCCTTCAACCAGCACTATGGGCTTCCAAGAGAAGGAACCCGATCTTCTAGCGCCAGGTAAGGTTCCCGAGGACCGATATAATGCTTAGGAATAACTGTCTTCTTTATGATCTAACATTGATTAATTCTTCCTAACGGTTTTTATTCCTCACTGCAGACGACTACCACACCGCTCCAAACATAGCCGCTGTGAACCGTCAAGATCTAAACAGAATTCTCCAGTCAGAAATATTCTTGCACAGAGACGGACAACTCCAGGCAGCCCACGTCATCCTTGGCTACACCCCTTCCACCAATCGATTCCAAAGTCCAAAGAACGTAATCCGAGCCAGGGATCTTCGGCTAGCTCGTATTGACGTTGCAGTTCCTGGCTTCTTACTACCTGCACCTCCTCCAGCAGGAACCCAAGACGCACAACTTCCCGCCCCTCTCGCATCCAAATTACTTTACCCCCAAGAGCAATCCACTGATCTAGTGGTAGAAGAAAAAACTTCAACTCCCTAGGTGATGGAAAAAGACTTTGAAGTTTTTACCACGAAGACGCCCCTCGCAATTCACATCCTTCAACCAGCACTATGGGCTTCCAAGAGAAAGAACCCGATCTTCTGGCCCTGTTACAAGCACATGCAGGCAGCTCTTCCCCTACTGTGGCCGTACCCCCTCGTCCAATCACCCCAGCCATGACACGCACCCCTCCCTTCGAGGTCGTGGACAAAAAAAGAAAAAGGGGTCAAAGTAGCAAAAACGTCATAGAAATCGAAGAAGGAGAGAACCCCAACCTTCCTTCTAAAGATAATAGGGCAGGGAAAGCCCTTACCAAGAAGCCCGCTCATACCGGATCTTCTAAGGACACTAGTAGCGAGCCAACAAGAAAAGCAACGGTTTGGCGCCCCAACTTTACCCTAAGTTCAGGCAGCCCCGTTCTTGATGATGCCAATCTCAAAGATCCGAAAAAGGGAAGCTTAAGCTTGGTGGCCGAGTGCTTGGAAAAGGCCTTATGCCTTCCCGAGGACATGGCTGAACTGCGGTCTTTCCACAAAAGAGAAGTCTTCTTGTCCCTAAAACAGGACTTAGCTAAGGTATTTTCCCAATTCTATATCATTTTATCTTCATTATTATTAAAAGCATTACTCATATAACTCTCGTAATTTATGTACATTATAGGCTATCCAGGCTTCATTCATGGCTGAGGAGTGAGTGGATCATTCCTTGGACTTAGCCAAGAAAGCCGAGCACAATGCCGAGGTCGCTGTGAGGGCTCAGAACGAAGCGGAACAGAATTTGAAGGAAACCCTCATTTGCTTATCCGAGGTAGAAAAAGCTCACAAAAACGCAGAATCTGCCTTGCAGAGTTATGAGACGCAGGCTAATATTGCTCTTGAAGCCCAAAAACAAGCTCAAAACAGACTTGCTCTTACTGTGGTGGAGCTTAAGCAGGTGCAAAGGGAACTAGCCTCTAAGGAGCAGGAGAAGGCTGATGCTGAGCAAGCAGCATATGATGCCAGTATGAAGAAGGCTGCTAACAGCCTCACCTCTCAACTAAAAAGGGTTGCCCGTGCATTCTGTTTAGAAGTGTGGGGTCGGGCCTTAGACTCTGCCGGAGTATCCGCCGAGTCTGAGCTTCGAGCTCCCGGCAGTGTTCATTACCTTTCTGCCTTACAACTAGCTCCTGCTCCCCCTAAACCTACAAGTGACTTCAGTTCCGTTCCTCCCGCATCTACAACCACTCTGGACCCTGATCCTTCTTCTGTTCATCCCTAGGGCCAAGAAATAGCCGAAAACCCTTCTCCTAACGCTGAGCCAGTGAATGAAGGAAATGAAGCCGATCCGAAGGAAGTGGGACAGGCAAAAAAGAAGAAAAAAGAGAAAGAAGCAAAGAAGAAGAACCCTAAAGACAAACAAACAAGCACTTGATTCTGTTGTTTTTCTTTTTGTTCTTTTTGTTGTCGTTCATTTTTTTTTTTTGAACTGAATGGAAGGAATTAATAGCCGTGCCGTGCCGTGCATATTTTTATTGTTAACATATTGCAATACTCAAGTATTTACTTTGTTTCTCTCCTTTTCCAAGTACAATGCCTTACCACTAAGATAATAAATTTTCATGCACACATATCATAGATCACGATGATCAATTTTGCAACATAAGCCAACAGTAAACAGTGTTCATTTTTTGTCTTATACTTATGATTTGAGGAGCTGACCAAGAACTAAGATGAAGTTAACACTTAACTTTTCTTTAGGGGGTTACTATTTTTTAGACTTGTGGCCCGAGGAGCCGTACAAGGCCTAAAGTCAGCTTGACACTTGAATTTTTATAAGGTGTTAATTTCCCTTCAACTTGTGACCCGAGAAGTTGAACAAGGCCTAAGTTCAGCTTAACACTTAAATTTTTATAAGTTGTTAATTTCTCTTAGACTTGTGGCCTGGGGAGCCGAACAAGGCCTAAGTTCCGCTTAACACTTAAATTTTTATAAGTTGTTAATTTCTTTTAGACTTGTGGCTCGGGGAGCCGAACAAGGTCTAATGTCAGCTTAACACTTAAATTTTAATAAGTTGTTAATTTCTCTTAGACTTGTGGCCCGAGGAGCCGAACAAGGCCTAAGGTTGGCTTAACACTTAAATTTTTATAAGTTGTTAATTTCTCTTAGACTTATAGCCCGAGGAGCCGAGCTAGGCCTAAGGTCAGCTTAACACTTAAATTTTTATAAGTTGTTAATTTCTCTTAGACTTTTGGCCCGAGGAGCCGAGCAAGGCCTAAGGTCAGCTTAACACTTGGGTATAGTTTATTCCAGCAAACGAAAACACACAGACTAATGGAACAAAATAAGCCTACAATTGATACAAAAGAAGGCTCTTCCCTTAATAGTAATAACGTCGTAAGTTATTTACATTCCAGGGGCGATGAACTACCCTTCCATCTAAATCTTCTAAACGATAAGCCCCCACGCTCGCTACAGACGTAATTCTATACGGTCCTTCCCAATTAGGCCCTAATTTACCCCAAGTAGGATTTCTTGCTGTCCCCACCACTTTTCTTAATACCAAATCTCCTGGTACTAAAGGTCTTGACTTTACTCCCTTGTCATATGTCTGCTTGAGTTTCTGGTGGTAGCTGCCCATCTTCACACTGGCTACTTCCCTTCTTTCTTCAATGGTATTCAAACTATCGCACAACATATCATGATTACTTGCATCGTTATACTGATCAGATTACAAGGTGGGAAAGCCTAAATCCAATGGGATTACCGCTTCCATTCCATATGTCATTGAAAAGGGTGTCTCGTCTGTTAATCTTCGAGGGGTAGTACGATAAGTCCACAACACATGAGGCAACTCTTCTACCCATCTTTCTTTAGCATCGTCTAATCGCTTCTTTAACCCTGTCAGAATAACTTTATTTGTAGCCTCAGCTTGACCATTTCCTTGAGGGTAGGCCGGTGTTGAGTATCCATTCCTTATTCCCATATCCGCACAATACCTACAGAAAGCCTTGCTATCAAATTGAAGTCCATTATCAGAAATCAAAGTATGCGGGACTCCAAAGCGAGTTACGATATTCTTCCAAATAAACTTCTTAACGTCTGCATCCCTGATATTAGCTAATGGTTCGGCTTCCACCCACTTAGTAAAATAATCCGTGCCGACAAGGAGCCATCTTCTATTACCAATTACCCGAGGAAAGGGTCCGATGATATCCAAGCTCCACTTAGCAAAAGGCCATGGGCTAGATAATGGATTCAAGACTCCCCCTGGTTGATGAATGTTTGGTGCAATCCTTTGACACTGGTCACACTTCTTGGCATATTCCTGAGAGGCCTTCTACATATTTGGCCACCAATACCCTTGAGTCATGGCTCTGTGGGCTAACGATCTTCCCCCCATATGACTTCCACATATTCCTTTGTGTAACTCTTCCAATAAAGGCTCAACAGCTTCAGGATGTACGCAGAGCAAATATGGCCCCAAATAGGAACGTTTGTACAACTTATGCTCCCCAGAAAGCCAATATCGGGGGGCATTTCTCTGTATCTTCTTGGCTTCCACTTTACCCTCAGGTAACACACCGCACTGTAGGAATGTCACAATCGGATCCATCCAGCCCGGGCCAACGCGATTGCTGTGAACCTTGACTGCTGGGATGCCAGTAAGGCTAGAAGTCAACAAGTCCTCTACCATTACCGTCCGTGGTAACTTTGAGGCCAAAGATGTGGCTAACATGGCCAACGAGTCGGCATGAGCGTTCTATCCTCTCGGAATTTGTCGTACTTTAAAACTCTTAAACAGACCTAACACCCCTTTGACTCGTTCGAGGTATTTTTTCATTCTTTCATCTCTTGCCTCAAAATCTCCATTAACTTGCCCGACAACTAATCTGGAATCACAATACAACTCCACTACTTCTCCTCCCAGATGCCTAACCATTTGAGCACCTGCCAAGAGAGCTTCATGCTCGGCCTCATTATTAGTGGCTACAAATCCTAGCCGTAGTGACTTTTCCATAATTAATTTCTCAGGGGTAATCAGCACAATTCCAATCCCGACTCCCTTTCGATTTGATGCCCCATCCGTATATACTTCCCAAAGAAGGACATTCCCAAACCCAATAGACATTACGACTAGCATAACATCTTCTTGCTTAGTGCCAATTTCTGTGAATTCGGCCAAGAAATCGGCAAGAACTTGCCCTTTAATAGCCGTCCAGGGCATATACTTAACATCATAAGCTCCAAGCTTAGTTCCCCACTTAGCCACGCGACTAGTGTAGTCAGATTTCCTCATGATAGCCTGCAAAGGCAATTGGGTAAGTACTACTACCATATGAGCTTGAAAATAATGGGGAAGCTTCCTTGTTGCATATACGACGGCTAGAAGAGCCTTTTCCAAAGGTAAATATCGCCACTCGACCTCTTGCAAAGATTTACTAATATAATATACCAGTTTTTGAACCCCATCATCATTCCGTATTAGGACAAGACTTACAGCATAGTCCGTGACTACTAAATAGGCATACAACACCTCTTCCTTCTCCGGCCGTGATAGTATTGGCGGATTCACCAAATACTACTTCAAATCCTCAAAGGCCAAATTACACTCATCTGTCCATTGAAAATCTTTCCATTTATGCAAAAGGCGATAAAAAGGTCGGCACCTATCCGCAGACCGCGATATAAACCGATTCAAGGCCGCAAACATTCCAGCTAGCTTTTGTACCTCCTTAGGATTCCGAGGAGGATGCAACCCTAAGATAGCCTTGATTTGATCAGGATTAACTTCAATTTCCCGGTGCGTTATCATGTACCCGAGGAACTTTCCCAAACTTACTCCAAAAGAACACTTGGAAGCATTCAAATGCAATTTGTACCTCCTAAGAACTGAGAAGGTTCTGTGTAAGTCCTTCACATGGTCTCCCACTTCCTTACTTTTAATCACCATGTCATTGATATATGCCTCCATATTACACCCCAATTGCAACTCAAACATTCTAGTCACCATCCTCTAATAAGTGGAGCCTGCATTCTTAAGACCAAAGGGCATTACTCGATAATGATAATTGCCATTAGGAGCACAAAAATCTGTCTTCTCTTGATCACTTAATGACATAGGGATCTGATGATGACCCTAAAAAGCATCTAGGAAACTCATCCGAGGGTGCCCAACAGTTGCATCCACCAACTGATCAATTCTCGGAATAGGGAAAGGATCCTTTGGACATGCCTTATTCAGATCAGTGAAATCGACGCAAACCCTGCACTTTCCGTTCTTCTTTTTAACCACAACAGTGTTGGCTAGCCACTCAGGATAAAAAATTTCCTTAATTGCCCCCGCTTGCTTTAACTTGTTAACCTCCTCTTTAACTGCCTCGGCATGCTCTTGGGACACACGCCGAAGAGGCTGCTTAAGGGGCACTGCATTGGGACTAACATTCAAATGGTGACAAATAAACTCTAGATCAATTCCTGGGACGTCATAGGTCACCCATGCAAAAACATCAATGTTATCCTGCAAAAACTTAACTAATTCCTCCCTTTTCGGCACTGGTAATTGGGATCCCACCTGAAAATATTTCTCTTTATCTTCTCCTATAAATATATTGTCCAGCTCTTTAGCGGAACCTCCATCCTCATTGACACCTGCTCCTCGAGCAGGTTTCTTTAATTGCTATAATGCTTCAGGAGTCACCTCGTTGATAAACCTTGCCCTGTTCTAATACTCGCAGACATCAGACACTGTCTGGCTACCGACTAGCTGCCATGTAATATCCCCACCCTTCCTTGGATAGGATATTTCACCATTACGTGCAAAGTTGAAGAAACTGCCCCCATTGCATGAAGCCAAGGCCTAGCCAGAATGGCCGTGTAAAGTGAATACGCGCTGACTACTATGAAGTTAACTTGGACCTCAGTACCCTCCACCTGTACAGGCAGCCTAATCATCCCCCGAGGAATCACTTGCTTCCCGTTAAAGCTTATTAACGGGGAATCATACTTCTCCAAATCCTCTTCTTTCAACTTTAAACCATTAAACAAGTCAGGATACATAATTTCTGCACCACTTCCATCATCCACCAAGACTCGTTTCATGTCATATCCCCTAATACGAATAGTTACTACCAATGCATCATCATGGGGTTGATAGGTTCCCTCCTTATCTTCTTCAGAAAAACCCAATACTGGCGTCGCCGAGAACCTCACTCTTTTAGCCAGTTGGTTGTTTCCCTCCATGATTTCGTTTCCAAAGCTACTATGCACGGACATGATCCGAGAAGGGTCCCCGACTTCTTTTATCGACTGCGCCAAAATAACATTAATGGTGCCTAAAGCCGGCTGAGGGGTATTTCCATAATACATTCGCGTACCTTGATGTCCCACTTGCCCGTCCGGCCTATACAAGAAATGATTGATCTTTCCTGCCTTGGCTAATTGGTTCAAATGGTCACATAATGTCCAACACTCTTCTGTAGTATGTCCCTTATCTTGATGATAATGACAATGAAGATTTTGATTCCTCGTAGATGCATTTCCACTCATCTTGTTAGGTGGTCTAAAGTATGGTTCATTTCGAATTTTCTCCAATATGTGATGTATAGGCTCTTTGAACAGTGAATTAACCAAAGGAGTTTCAACTGGCAATGGATGACTTGGAAAGTCCCGCCTAGGCTGACTGCCTTGAAACCCCACTCCCCGAAGATCTTTCTTCTCTAGATATACCTTTGCTTTTCCTTTGCTTTGAATCTGGTCCTCCTCCACCCGTTTATACTTGTCTATACGGTCCATAAGCTGGCGCATGTCTACAGCTGCCTTCATTGTCAAGGACTTCCTCAATCCATGCTTCGTGGGGAGCCCCACCTTAAAAGTTCTTACAGCCACATTTTCAACATCTCTGTCAATTTCATTATACATTTCCCAATATTGATCAGAATAAGTTTTGAGCGTTTCTCCTTCCCTCATGGCCATAGACAGTAGTGCATCCAAGGGTTTTGGAATCCTACTACAAGTTATGAATCGTGCCCCGAATGCCCTTGTCAACTCTTCAAAGGACTTTAGGGAACTTTCCGCCAAAGCATCAAACCACTGTATGGCCACTGGTCCCAGACTGGAGGGAAACACTTTGCACATCAACACTTCATTATTCGAATAGACTGCCATCTTTTGATTAAAATGACTGACGTGTTCTACAGGATCAGTCCTTCCATTATAAATAATAAATATAGGTTGAGAAAATCTGCGGGGGAGTTTTGCCTTATTTATCCTGGCCACGAAAGGGGATTTAGAAATTTGCCTCAAAGGTTTACCCATTGCATCATTCCCCTCACCGTGGTATGCCTCATTTTGACCTTGTGCCTCCTCCCGCCTCTTTGCCCTAGCACCTGAAGAAGTACTCAAACGGGCCTCACTGTGAAGAGACTCAAGTGCAGGAAGTTCCTTTCCTCCAGGTTTTTCCTCAAAACTATCACTAGAAGAGTAAGACGGGCTCCTTCTACCACGCTTCTTACGATCTAAGCGCTTGCACAAGTAATCTATTTCGGACTGCATTTGCTGCAACACATCATCGCGAGACATTTGCCTCTCAGTCGGTGATCGTTGCCTAGCCACTTGACCACTACGATGCGATTCCACCACCACACTTGGGGTGTGTTTCTTTCCAACTCCCCGTTGTATATTTACGGTTAGGTTTCTCCTTTGTGAACCTACTGATTCTTCCCTTTCTTGACTTGCCTCTGCCATATACCTTTAAACCAGAACGCCCCACTTTATTGTTCCCACAGACGGCGCCAATTGTAAGGACCAAAAATCATGTAAAAGACTTAGCAATCACCACAACGTTTTATGACTAAAGATCCTAAAACAATGAATTTGTAGAGAGGGTAACAACAACAAAGCTTTAGACGTCCCCCTTCCTGTGTCTCTCCTCTCTTATTTATACCCTTTGCCCTTACTATCTCAGCCCTACACCTCTCCATCTACTCCACCCCTTCTACTGACACTTGTCCATCCCCTTGTAGTCGGTAATGGAGAGAAGTTTTAACTTTGCGTTTTGTACTGTTCAAGTCATATCTACATTAATGCAACGGATAAGGCTGGTATTCCCTATTCAATGCGGCCAGAATGGTTGGTGCAGAACATTCAATGCAACGTTCATAGTTATCCAGCCCCCACCCAGATATTTGCAATATACCCCATATATCATCAATCTACCTTTCGTCCTTTGCCCGGCCATCCCACGTCATCCTCGGGAAAGTGACTTTTATTCTCCTCTACACCTTATGCCTTTCAGTATGTCCTCGGGTCTTCAGATCTTTGGGTCCTCGGGTCTTCGGATCCTCAGGTCCTCACATTTATAATCAACTAAACAATATAAAATTTACAAAAAAAAAAAAAAAAATTACTCAATACTTGATTTATTAAAAGTAAAGTACCATACAAAAAGAAAAAAAAAGTTAAAGATAATTCATTCCACAATCCACACTCTAAATACTATTAACTATCTTAAATATTAAAAATCCACTTAATAATATAAAATTTACAAAACAAAAGGGGAAAAAAATTACCTAGTACTTGACTTCTTAAAAGTAAAGTACCATACAAAAAGAAAAAAAAAACAAAATCAAAAACAAAAGATAGAGATAAATCATTCTACAGTCCATACTCTAAATAATAATAACAATCTTAAATATTAACAATCCACTTAATAATATAAAATTTACAAAAAAAAAAAATTCTCAATACTTTATTTCTTGAAAGTAAGGTACAATATAAAAAGAAAAAAAAATCACACCACAGTCCACAATCTAAATATTAATAACTATTTTAAATATTTCTAATCCACTTAATAATATAAAATTTAAAATAGAAAAAAAAAAATTCAAAAAAAAAATTTACCCAGTACTTGATTTCTTGAAAGTAAAGTACTATGCAAAATGAAAAAAAAAAAAGATAAAGATAAATCACTTCACAGTCCCCACTTTAAATACTAATTACTATCTTAAATATTTATAATCCACATAATAATATAAAATTTACAAAAGAAAAAAAAAAGATAAAAACAAATCACTCTACAGTCTAAGCTCTAAATACTAATACTTATCTTCAATATTAATTAACCACTTAATAATGTAAAATTTACAACGGAAAACAAAATTTATCTATTACATTATTTCTAGAAAATAAACTACAATGCAAAGAAGAAGAAAAAAAAAAGATAAATCATTCCGCAATCCATACTCTAAATACTAATAACTATCTTAAATATTTATAATCCACTAAATAATATAAAATTTACCAAAAAAAAAAAATTACCTAGTACTTGACATCTTAAAAGTAAAGTACCATACAAAAAAAAAATCAAAAACAAAAGATAGAGATAGATCATTCTACAGTTCATACTCTAAATAATAATAACAATCATAAATATTTACAATCCACTTAATAATATAAAATTTACAAAAAGAATATTCTCAATATTTTATTTTTGTTGAAAGTAAAGTACCAAACAAAAAGAATAAAGAAAAAAAAAACTCCACAATCCACATTCTAAATATTAATTACTATCTTAAATATTTATAGTCTGCTTAATAATTTAAAATTTACAAAAGAAGAAAAAAAAAGTAAAAAAAAATTACCAAGTACTTGATTTTTTGAAAGTACCATATAAAAAGAAAAAAAAAAGATAGAGATAAATTACTTCGCAGTCCACACTTTGAATACTAATTACTATCTTATATATTTCTAATCCACTAAATACTATAAAATTTACAAACAAAAAAATTACTCAATACTTGATTTTTTGAAAGTAAAGTACCATATAAAAAGAAAAAAAAAAGTTAAAGATAAATCATTCCGCAATCTACACTCTAAATACTAATAACTATCTTAAATATTTATAATCCATTTTGTAAGTGCACAATTGCGCCTGGACCCAAAAACACACGTGGGCTCAGGCCCAATGAGCCTTAAACAATTAAATTTGTAGAGTGTGGGTTCGCAATCTGGTTTAGTGGTGTTCGAAGCTTGATGAACATGCTAGACTGTTACAGTATTTACAAATAATGGATGAATAGGGCAAATGAACCTCCTCAGACGTAAGCCGATGACGATTTATATATATTATTTCTCTTTTTCTTTCGAAGGTTACAGTTCTTCGTCTTTTCCTAGTCACCTCTCCTTTTCTTTACTCTCTTCTCCCCTTAAATACTTCTTCTTCTTCCTTCTTTATCCATGTGTAACGTAAATTACCCCATTAGACACCTGTCCCATCCACCACCCTCTAGAAGTCTTCAAATGATAGCAAGAAGGTTGACTTCTACTGTTCATGAGTCATTTCCCCATTAATGCGGCCAGGGAGGTAGGTGCAGGGTCTTTAATGTGGAGGTAGCAACCTTTTTCTAAGATATTTTTTTCACTCCGTGGTATCTAGAGGGTATTTAGATCCCCCTCTTAACCAACAGTTCGTCCAGAACACTGCCTTGATCTTTTTGGCGAATCCCAGGGTCTTCGCGGGTCTTTTTGAGGAGAGATTCGTCCTCGGACGAGTCCTCGGACTCTCAACCTATGGACCGACCTGCAGCTCTAGAGGCTTTTAGTTTAAAACGAACTAGCACCCATCAATAAAGCCCAAGGCCCAAGTGTTTACTTAGGTCCTTTTATTCCCCACAATAGCCCCTCAAAACTTTATTTTTCCTCATCTGAGGAGAAAAATAGAGTTTTGATCTTATAAGCCCGCATACATTCATAATTTAGACCACGAACGACCAAAGTATCTTACATTAATAATAATACCTTCGTAGGTTGTTTACATTTCACGGGCGTTGTACAACTTTTTCATCTAGATCAGCTAGCCGATATGATCCTATGCCTGCTACAGAAATAATCCGATATGGTCCTTCCCAGTTCGGTCCTAGTTTACCCCAAGCTGGGTTTCTAGCAATATCCACAACTTTTCTCAGCACCAGATCCCCAAGCGTAAGTGGCCTTAGCTTAACATGGGCATCATACCCTCGTTTAAGCTTCTGCTGATAATAAGCCATTTGGACCATAGCTGTCTCTCGTCGTTCTTCAACTAAATCCAGGCCTTTCTCTAGGAGGCCGTTGTTGTTTTCTAGACTAAATGAACTCGTCCTTAGTGTGGGGAAACCAGATTCTAAAGGTATCACTGCCTCGGACCCATAAGTCATAGAGAATGGCGTTTCCCCTGTGGATCTGCGCGGCGTAGTTCGATACATCCATAGAACATGTGGTAGTTCTTCTACCCATTGTTATTGATTCCGTTCCGTTCCGGCCGGAACGGCCGGAATTTTTCGTTCCGGTATGCAAACTGGTACCAGGATACCCAACGTTCCACCTCGGGCCAGATTTCGGGCTATTCCGGTCCATTCCGGCCATTCCGGCCGGTACATGATTTGGCCTATGGAAAAAAAAAAAATTTATTATTTGATGGCTAATATTATGTTATAAATTTTGTTGGCTTATTAGTTATTAATTATTATGGGCTTATGTAATGAGTAATGACTTGTTATAAATCTTCTTATTATTTAATGTTGTATTGAGGTTTAAGACATAAGAGTTAAGAGTAAATGTTTTGTATTATTTGATATTTAGTTATTGTCTTCTAAATCTTCTTATTGTGTGATGTTAAATAGATGTTATATTGACGTTTAAGACTTAAAAATTAAGACTAAATGATTTGTATTATTTGAAATTTAGTTATTTATTTATTAGAATTGACAATTTTATGTTTTACAAGAATATATATAATTTAATTTTTAGGAACCCGAAACACCTTAAAACGGTACGCCGAAATCGGCCGGTACCGAAATATTCCATTCCACTGGACAAACTGAAACGGGGTCCGAAACGGTATTAATAACAATGCTTCTACCTATCTGCCCTTCGCATCGTCCAGCCTTTTCTTAAGTCCACTAACTATAACCTTGTTAACGGACTCGGCTTGCCCGTTTCCCTGAGGATAAGCTGGAGTGGAGTATCTATTTATGATGCCCATGTCACCACAATACTCCCTAAAAGCTCTACTATCAAATTGAACGCCATTGTCCGAAATGAGTGTATGTGGTACCCTAAATCTAGTGATGATGTTTTTCCAGATGAACTTCTTGGAATCGACGTCCCTAATATTTGCCAAGGGCTCAACCTCTACCCATTTGGTGAAGTAGTCGATCCCCACAAGTAGCCACCTTTTGTTTCCTACAGCCCTCGGAAATTGTCCTACTATGTCCAATCCCCATTGAGCGAAAGGCCAAGGACTGGAGAGAGGATTAAGGACTCCTCCAGGCTGATGAATGTTAAGAGCGAACCTCTAGCATTGGTCACACTTTCTTGCATAGTCCTGAGCTTTCCTCTGCATATTGGGCCACCAAAATCCTTGAGTCAGGGCCCTATGAGCTAGGGACCTTCCCCCAGTATGGCTCCCACAGATTCCCTCATGCAGTTCTTCCAAAAGCGCCTCCGTTGATTCGGGGTGCACGCATAACAAATATGGTCCGGAGAAGGATCGTTTGTACAATTTCTGATCCTCGGACAACCAGAAACGCGGTGCCTTTCAACGAATCTTGTCTGCTTCAGACTTGTCCTCCGGGAGAACGTCATTTTTTAGAAAAGATATCACAAGGTTGATCCAACTAGGTCCAGGCCTTATCAAATGGATTTGGGCTGCACCAACAGTGGTAAGAGCTGGCTCTAGCAAATCTTCGACAAAGATAATCCTAGGCAAACCCTGAGCCGATGACGTCGCTAAGGTAGCCAAAGAGTCTGCATGTGTATTTCCACTTCTAGAAACATGAGACAAGATAAAGGAATCGAATTTAGATTGTAAACGTTTGACTTGGATCAAGTATTCTTGCATTCTTGGGTCCCTAGCCTCCATGGTCCCTGTCACCTAGCCGACCACTAACTGAGAATCCTAGAGCATGTGAACTTCCTTTCCGCCCATCCTATGTACCATGTTCATGCCGACCAAGACTACTTCATACTCGGCCTCATTATTAGTAGCCGAGAACGCCAACCTTAGGAATTTTTCGAAGACAATCCCTTCGGGGGATACTAGGACGAGTCCGATGCCAGACCCTCTCTGGTTAGCTGCCCCATCAACGGATACATTCCAAGTCAAAGGTATTTCGTTCGTAATCATGCCAACTGATTTCTCATCCATGTGTGATTCCTTCAAAGTTTCTTCCGACAATGGTTCAGTAAACTCTGCCTCCAAATCTGCAAGAACCTGGCCCTTCACCGAGGTACGTGGCATGTATTTGATGTCAAAGGCTCCCAAAATAGTTCCCTATTTAGCCACCCTTCCAAAGTAGTCGGCAATACGCAACACTGACTTGAGAGGCAGTTGGGTCAAAACTACAACGGTGTGGGACTGGAAATAATGAGGAAGCCTCCGCGTGGCATGAACTACAGCTAGAATCACTTTCTCCAAAAGTAGGTAACGCACCTCGGCGTCATTCAGCGTTTTGCTGACGTAGTAGACCGGTCTTTGCACCCCACCGTCGTCCCTTATGAGGACCAGGCTGACCGTATGGACGGCCACTGCCAGATACGCAAATAGGACCTCATCTACTTCAGGCCGAGACATAATGGGTGGCCGGGAAAGATATTCCTTAAGTTTTTGGAAGGCTACAACGCACTCCTCGGACCATTGGAACCCCCTCCACTTAATCAATAGTTGAAAAAAAGGCTTTCATCGGTCAGCTGATCGCGAGATGAACCTGTTGAGAGCAGCGATCATTCCGGTTAATTTCTGAACTTCCTTTGGATTCCGAGGTGGCTGTAAGGTTTGAATGGCTCTGACCTGTGCCGGATTCACCTCTATCCCTCTATGAGTAACCATATAACCCAAGAACTTCCCAGAACTCACACTAAAAGAACACTTCGAGGCATTAAGACGCAACTTATACTTTCTAAGTACCTGAAAAGTGTCGTCCAAATCTTTCACGTGCGCAAATATCGTCTTACTCTTCACTACCATGTCATCCACGTATATCTCAATGGTCTTTCCAAGCTGCAATTCAAACATTCTGGTCATCATCCTTTGGTAAGTAGCTCTAGCATTCTTCAACCCGAACGGCATCACTTTATAGTGATAATTCCCTGTTGGAGTAATAAAGGCAGTTTTCTCCTGATCCTCTACTGCTAGTGGAATTTGGTGATAACCCTGGAAGGCATCCAAAAAACTCATCCAAGGATGTCCGACCGTGGCGTCCACTAGCTGGTCGATGCGCGGCATCGGGAACGAGTCCTTTGGCAGGCTTTGTTTAAATCTGTGAAGTCCACACATACCCGCCATTTTCCATTTTTCTTCTTGACCACAACCGTGTGCGCCAACCACTCCGGGTAGAAAACTTCTTTAATAGCCACAACTCTCTTGAGCTTGAGCACCTCTTCTTTAACAGCTTCGTAGTGCTCCTTGGAAGAATGCCGAGGGGGCTGCCTTCTAGAAGGAATAGTAGGATTGACATTCAAATGATGACAAATGAAGCTTGGGTCAACCCCCGGAGCCTCGTAGGGGTCCCAGGAAAAAACATTGATGTTGTTCTTTAGAAACTCCACCAATTCCACCTTTTCTTGGTGTGGTAAACGTACCCCAACCTGGAAGAACCTTTCCAGATCATCGGATATCAGAAACTTCTCCAGGTCCTCGCATATGGCCTCCTCTGCTGTCACTACGTCGGGCGCATCCAGAGTCGTTAATTGCTATAAGTCTTTTACGGCCGAGGCCGAAGACTCTGTTTCGGCCTGATGCAGCACTGCAGCTGATATGCATTGCCTGGCCACCAATTGGCTGCCGAGAATCTCTTCAATGTACTCCCCCGCAAGGAACTTAACCTTAACATGCAAGGTGGAGGAGACAGCCCCCAGAGCGTGCAGCCAAGGCCGGGCGAGGATGGCTATGTATGGGGAATATGCATCGACCACAATAAAATCCACCTCAACCGTCTCCGAGCCAGATTGCACGGGCAACCGAATTTGTCCCTTTAGTATAACAATCTTCCCTTCAAAACTTATTAACGGCGAGTCGTAAGGGGTGAGGTCCTCCAATTTCAACTTCAGCCCCTTAAACAAGTCAGGATACATGATATCCGCACCACTGCCTTGATCAATCATAACCCTTTTCACATCATAATTCCCTATCCTCAGAGTGACCACTAGGGCGTCATCATGGGGTTGGATGGTCTCAATCTTATCTTCCTCTGAAAATCCCAAGACGGGCACAATCAGCTTCAATCTCTTCAGCTTGGAGGCCGCCTCCTCGGCTTGGGAGTGCAAAACTACCATCACCCTGGTAGGACATGAACCAGTCCTGCCAGGCGCAGCGAAGATAACGTTGATCGTTCCCAAAGGAGGCCGAGATGAATTATTTCTCTAATTATTCGAGGCAGACTAACTACCCTGTCCGCTAGGTTGGTACAGGTGCTGCTTTAATTTTCCTTCGTTGACAAGCTGCTCCAAGTGGTTCTAGAGGGTCCGACAGTTCTCGGTAGTATGACCCACGTCTTGATGGTACTGACAAAAGAGATTCTGATTCCTCCTGGCAGGATCCCCTGCCATCTTATTAGGCCATCTGAAGTAGAGTTCCTTACGAACTTTCTCTAGTAGCTGGTACACGACTCTCGGAATATAGTATTAACAGTCTGAGGTGCTGTCGAGCCAGACTGCTTGGAGTAATCCCTTCTTGGCTTGTTGTTGTGGTATCTGTCCGACCTGAAATCCCTTCGCTCCTGCGGGATAACCTTCGCCTTACCCTTCCCCTGCTGTTGGTCTTCCTTAACCCTTTTATATTCGTCAATACGGTCCATGAGGCGACGTACACTCTGTACGGGTTTTTTGGTTAAGGACTTCCTCAAGTCATGATCAGTTGGAAGGTCTACTTTAAAGGTATTGATCGCCACCTCATCAAAATCACCATCTATCTCGTTAAACATCTCCCACTACCTGTCGGAGTATGCTTTCAACGTCTCACCCTCCTTCATAGGAACTTTGCTGCATGTAATGAACCGTGACGCGAATGCTCTAGTCATTTCCCCGAACGAACCTACAGACCCTGATTTAAGACCGTTGAACCACCTCATAACAACAGGTCCCAAGCTAGAAGGGAAGACTTTGCACATCAGGGTCTCATTATGAGAATGCACCGCCATTCTCTGGTTAAAGTGGCTCACATGTTCCACCGGGTCGGTCCGACCGTTATAAATGGTGAAGGTGGGTTGGGTGAACCTCCTGGGGAGTCTCCCATTCTCAATCCTGTGTGAGAATGGCGATTTGGAGAGTTGGTGCAACGCCCGGCTCATGGCATCGTTCCCTAAGCCGCTGGAGGGGAGCTTCCTGTTCTTATGACCTGGTGGGTCATCCTCTTCGCAAGAGGATGTTTTGCTGGGGGGCGACCATGACCTTGAACTGTAACTACTTCCCCGGGATTCCCCCGAAGAGGTATTGAATGAGGGTGAAGCACGCCTCCACCTGACGCGACGCAGCTTCTTCTTAAGGTGATCAATCTGCTTCTGCATGGCCTTAGCATCATCTTCGTGGGTGGCCCTACCTCCACCGTGAGTATGACTTGCTCTAGGATATTCGGTGTGAATGCTACCCTCTCGATCCTCCCGGCGTTCAAGACGATCGAAAGGATCCTCAGGTTGCGATCCCTGAGATTCTGCATAGTATGAGCCTAAGCCTGCCATGGTGTTCGAGTTCTTCCAACGCTAGATTTCCCACAGACGGCGCCAATTGTAAGTGCACAATTGCGCCTGGACTCAAAAACACACGTGGGCTCAGGCCCAATGAGCCTTAAACAATTAAATTTGTAGATTGTGGGTTCGCAATCTGGTTTAGTGGTGTTTAAAGCTTGATGAACAGGCTAGAATGTTACAGTATTTACAAATAATGGACGAATAGGGCAAATGAACCTCCTCGGACGTAAGCCGAGGACGATTTATATATATTATTTCTCTTTTTCTTTCGAAGGTTACAGTTCTTCGTCTTTTCCTAGTCACCTCTCCTTTTCTTTACTCTCTTCTCCCCTTAAATACTTCTTCTTCTTCCCTCTTTATCCACGTGTAACGCAAATTACCCCATTAGACACCTGTCCCATCCACCACCCTCTGGAAGTCTTTAAATGATAGCAAGAAGGCTGACTTCTACTGTTCAGGGGTCATTTCCCCATTAATGCAGCCAGGGAGGTAGATACAAGGTCTTTAATATGGAGGTAGCAGCCTTTTTCTAAGATATTTCTTTCACTCCGTGGTGTCTAGAGGGTATTTAGACCCCCCTCTTAACCAACAGTTCATCCAGAACACTGCCTTGATCTTTTTGGCGAATCTCAGGGTCTTCGCAAGTCTGTCCGAGGAGAGATTCGTCCTCGGACTCTCGACCTATGGGCCGACCTGCAGCTCTAGAGGCTTTTAATCTAAAACGAACTAGCGCCCATCAATAAAGCCCAAGGCCCAAATACTTACTTAGGTCCTTTTTTTCCCTACACACTTAATAATATAAAATTTACAAAAGAGGAAAAAAAAATTGATCTAGTACTTGATTTCATAAAAGTAAAGTACCATACAAAAAAAAAAAAAAACAAAAGATAGAGATA
Source organism: Castanea sativa (assembly GCF_040712315.1). Classification (NCBI taxonomy): domain Eukaryota; kingdom Viridiplantae; phylum Streptophyta; class Magnoliopsida; order Fagales; family Fagaceae; genus Castanea; species Castanea sativa. The sequence goes on along the minus strand of NC_134018.1, from coordinate 56,609,457 downwards.
AATCATTCTACAGACCACACTCTAAATAATAATAACTATCATAAATATTTATAATCCACTTAATAATATAAAATTTACAAAAGAAAAAAAAAATTACCTAGTACTTGACTTCTTAAAATTAAAGTACCATACAAAAAAAAAACAAAAACAAAATATAGAGATAAATCATTTTACAGTCCATACTCTAAATAATAATAACAATCTTAAATATTTACAATCCACTTAATAATATAAAATTTACCAAAAAAAAAATCTCAATACTTTATTTCTTGAAAGTAAAGTACCAAAAAAAAAAAAGAATAAAACAAAATCACTGCACAATCCACATTCTAAATACTAATTAGTATCTTAAATATTTATAGTCTGCTTAATAATATAAAATTTACAAAAGAAGAAAAAAAATTGAAAAAAAAATTAACTAAGTATTTAATTTCTTGAAAGTAAAGTACCATACAAAAAGAAAAGAAAAAAGATAATTCATTAAAGATAAATCTACACTTTGAATACTAATTACTATCTTAAATATTTATAATTCATTAAATAATATTAAATTTACACAAAAAAAAAAAGAAAAAAAATTTACCCAATAGTTTATTTCTTGTATATAAAGTACCATAGAAAAAAAAAAAGGTAAAGATAAATCATTCCGTAAACCACGCTCTAAATACTAATAACTATCTTAAATATTTTTAATCCACTTAATAATATAAAATTTACAAAAGAGAAAAAAAACAATTACCTAGTACATTTTTTCTTAAAAGTAAAGTACCATACAAAAAGGAAAAGAAAAAAAAAAGGTAAAGAAAAATCATTCCATAGTGCACACTCTAAATAATAATAACTATCTTAAATATTTATAATCCACTTAACAATATAAAATTTACAATTGAAAAAAAAAATTCTCAATACTTTATTTCTTGAAAGTAAAGTACTATACAAAAAGAAAAAAATAAAGAAAAATCACTCCACAGTCCACAATCTAAATACTAATTACTATCTTAAATATTTTTTTGATCCACTTAATAATATAAAATTTACAATAGAAAAAAAATGTGTATAAAAAAATTTACGCCGTACTTGATTTCTTGAAAGTAAAGTACCATACAAAAAGAAAAAAAAAAGATAAATATAAATCACTTCACAGTCCACACTTTGAATACTAATTACTATCTTAAATATTTCTAATCCACTTAGTAATATAAAATTTACATAAAAATGAAAAAAAAAATTATCCAATACTTGATTTCTTGAAAGTAAAGTATTATACAAAAAGAAAAAAAGAAAAAAAGAAAAAAAGAAGATAAAGATAAGTCAATCCGCAATTCACACTCTAAATACTAATAACTATTGTAAGGACACAATTCGAGCTCCCGACCCACAATCAGAAGGGAAAGGGCTTGAAATGCCTTTTTACAATAAATTTGTAGAGAATGGATTTGAAATCTAGATTTCAAATGTGGTTTAAACAACAAAGAAAAATGGGCTTTGGGCCCAATGGCACAAATAGGGAGTTATTTATAAGAATATGAATGAAAATTCCTCATCGGACACAATCCGAGGATAGTTTATAGTTTATAATGCTACTTCTCACGATAGATTACAACTGTGGACAGTCAGATTTATCATATGCTATTCTTTCTTTTTTCTCCAAAAAAAGCCATCTTCTCTTCCGAAGGTCCCTTATCTTATTTATACTTTCTCTTCTTCCCCTTCTCATCTTCTACCTCATGGTTATAACGCTGGTTTAGATACTTGTCCCATCCAATTTTCCTGAAGTCTTCTGGAGACAGGGGCCAAGTTCCAAACCTCATGCTCAGGTCCCATTTCTCCACTAATGTAGCCAGCATATCAATTGCAGAGTTTTTAATGCGGGGGCGGTGGTAGCAGCTTTATCTTAGATACTCCACCGCCCATTCTATTATCCTCCACGTGTACCGTGTCTTCCCGAAACCATAGGAATTTTTATAACATAGCCTAGGGATTGTTAGGAACCTAAAGGTTCCTAATGGGGATGAGTATGAATTGTAGGGGGATTGATGGGAATTGTAGGGAAATTGATTTAATTCGAGGTAGTCACCCTCCATAGAGAAAGAAAGAGATTAAGAGAGAGAGATGCACTAATGCACTAATGCACTAAGAAATTGGTTTATTCTTCAATTCATATCTAATGTTGGATTACAATCATGTATTTATAGTAGACTAGCTCTAATCTCATTGGCCCACATGGCCTCATCCTATTGGTTCTATTATTCTCCATGTGTATTAATAATTCCAACATGGGCTAAATGTGATTAACATACTTGGAATTGTAACTAGCTCATGTGCATTAATAATTCCAACATGTGCTACATGTGATTAACATGCTTGGAATTGTAACTAACTAAATCTCAATACAACAATTATTATCCATATGCTTAAAGCATTCCTAACATTTCCCTTCCCTTGAAAACACCTTGCCCACAAGGTATTGTTGTAAAAATGACACCTTCATTAGGGGAAACCAGCCACTAACCCAATACGCCAAAGCATCTTGACCGTTGATTACACGAATAGCTCTAAAGCATTTAATCACAGCCTATGACATAGGAGCATAACGCAAAGCAGTCGTATTGAACTTAACCTTCAGCAATATAGAACTCAATTTCTTATAAAAATTGTGATCATCTCAGCTATGAAATCCATCATTTATCCCACAACTACCACCAAGAAAAGAACCATCTAATTCCTTGGCTTTGTGACAGCCACTTATGAGCAAGATGTGGCCCCCATAGCAAAGTCCAAATTCAATGGAATTGCCACCAACATGCATGACTATTAAGCCCACGCCTTCATTCATGATTACATGAGCAGTCCCATTTGTTGAAGCATGAGTTTGGCCAACATCAAACCCCATTGGATCACTTGTATTCACACCAACAATGTGTTCTTGCTCCACACCAACTTCAACAGGTGCATGTATTGTGGATTCTTGGTCGGTCGAATTAAGATATTGTAGCTCCTCTTCCGTCATATTCTTATAAACCTCTTGCAATCTTGAGAGGTCTTCATTCATGGCCTTGTTAGATTCAACCAAGGCCTTGAATTTCTTTGAAACCCCCATAGCAAAGTCCAAATTCAATGGAATTGCCACAAACATGCATGACTATTAAGCCCACGCCTTCATTCATGATTACATAAGCAGTCCCATTTGTTGAAGCATGAGTTTGGCCAACATCAAACCCCATTGGATCACTTATATTCACACCAACAATGTGTTCTTACTCCACACCAACATCAACAGGTTCATGTATTGTGGATTCTTGGTCGGTCTAATTAAGAGATTGTAGCTCATCTTCCGTCATATTCTCAAAAACCTCTTGCAATCTTGAGAGGTCTTCATTCATGGCCTTGTTAGATTCAGCCAAGGCCTTGAATTTCTTTGAAATAGCCTCGTTAGATTCTGTCAAGGCCTTAACCTTCTCTAAAACTTCATTCACCATTTGTCGTAAATCTTTTAAGATTTCTTGCTGGTCATATTCGTCCATCTTAAGATCGATGGCTCTGATACTAAATGTTAGGAACCTAGAGGTTCCTAATGGGGATGAGTATGAATTGTAGGGGGATTGATGGGAATTGTAGGGAAATTGACTTAATTCGAGGTAGTCACCCTCCATAGAGAAAGAAAGAGATTAAGAGAGAGAGAGATGCACTAATGCACTAAGAAATTGGTTTATTCTTCAATTCATATCTAATGTTGGATTACAATCATGTATTTATAGTAGACTAGCTCTAATTTCATTGGCCCACATGGCCTCATCCTATTGGTTCTATTATTCTCATGTGTATTAATAATTCCAACATGTGCTAAATGTGATTAACATGCTTGGAATTGTAACTAGCTCATGTGCATTAATAATTCCAACATGTGCTACATGTGATTAACATGCTTAGAATTGTAACTAACTAACTAACTAACTAACTAAATCTTAATACAACAATTATTATCCATATGCTTATAGCATTCCTAACAGGGATATTAAATCTTCCCTTCTATTACCTCGGCTTCATTATCCGAGGACACAGTCTTCCTCGGACATATTTATTCAGACACTATCGCTTTTTTACCTAGTATTTTCTTTATGAGGTACATTCACACACCCTTAGATCACTTTGATGTCCTCGGATTGGGCTTTTAGCCCAAAAAATATTTTTGGGTCATCCTTCATAAATTACTAGGCCCAATGTCCCTACAACTATCATAAATATTTATAATCCACTTAATAATATAAAATTTACAAAAGAAAAAAATAATAATTACCTAGTACATTATTTCTTAAAAGTAAAGTACCATACAAAAAGAAAAAGAAAAAGATAAATCATTCCACAAGCCACACTCTAAATAATAATAAGTATCATAAATATTTATAACCCACTTAATAATATAAAATTTACAAATGACAAAAAAATTCTCAATACTTAATTTCTTAAAAGTAAGGTACCATACAAAAAGAAAAAAAAATAAAGAAAAATCACACTACAGTCCACAATCTAAATATTAATTACTATCTTAAATATTTTTGATCCACTTAATAATATAAAATTTAAAATAAAAAAAATGTGTAAAATTACCTAGTACTTGATTTCTTGAAAGTAAAGTACCATACAAAAAGAAAAGAAAAAAGATAAAGATAAATCACTTTACAGTCCACACTTTAAATACTAATTACTATCTTAAATATTTATAATCCACATAATAATATAAAATTTACAAAAGAAAAAAAAAAGTGAAAAAAAATTACCTACTACTTGATTTCTTGAAAGTAAAGTATGATACAAAATGAAAATTTAAAAAAAAAAAAGATAAAAATAAATCACTCCACAGTCTAAGCTCCAATTAGTAATACCTATCTTAAATATTTATTATCCACTTAATAATGTAAAATTTACAACAAAAATCAAATTTTACCTATTACATTATTTCTTGAAAATAAAGTGCAATACAAAAAGGAAAAAAAAGAAAAGATAAATCACTCCATAGTCCACACTCTAAATATTAATTACTATCTTTAATATTTATAATCCACTTAACAATATAAAATTTACTAAATAAATAAAAAGTGAAAAAAATAATTTACCCACTACTTGATTTCTTGAAAGTAAAGTATCATACAAAAAGAAAAACAAAAAGAAAAGATAAAGATAAATTACTCCTCGGTTCACATTTCAAAAACTAATTACTATCTTAAATATTTATAACCACTTAATAATATAAAATTTACACAAGAAAAAAAAATGAATAAAAGAGTTTGCCCGGCACTTAATTTCTTGAATGTAAAGCACCATAGAAAAAGAAAAAGAAAAAGAAAGAAAGAAGATAAAGAAAAGATAAATCACTTCACGGTCCACACTCTAAAAACTAATTACTTTCTTAAATATTTATAATCCAGTTAATAAAATAAAATTTACAAAAAAAAAAAAATGAAAAAAAAGTTACCCAAGACTTGATTTCTTGAAAGTAATTGTTAGAGATATTTTGGGTTGTGGGTTGTTGTATATTGGTAATACAATTGTAGTGGTAGTTGAGTATTAATACTGTATAGTGTATTGGATGGTTATGTACATGTTGGGAAATAAGTGGCTGGGCTAAGTCAGTTAGTTAGAGGTTAGTTAGGAAGTTGGGCTTAGTTGGAGAGTAACAGACACGGGTCAAGAAGGTTAGGCCTGGGTCAATGTATAAAACATGAGAAGGTTGTAAAGGGCAAATATATCAGAATTGACATTGTTTCTATTTTTCTCTGTTCTCTGTTTTCTTTCTCTATTCTTTACCTAATTTCTTGGAGGTCTAGCTGCCCTCGAATTCAGCTACCTATCTTCATTTCTTGATTTCCCATGTTAACAGTAAAGTACCATATTAAACAAAAAAGAAAAAAAACTTAAAGGTTAATCATTCTGTAATCCACCTTCTAAATACTAATAACTATCTTAAATATTTATAATCTACTTGATAATATAATATTTTTTTTTAAAAAAATTGAATTTTTTTTTTCAGTACTTGATTTCTTAAAAGTAGAGTACTATACAAAAAAATAAAGATAAAAAAAAAAAATAAAGATAAATCATTTCACAATTCACCATACTTGATTTCGTTTATATTTTAATTTCCTCTGGTGATTTAGAGTGAAAGGAATTTTGTGTTGGTTGAAATACATTAATTGGCAATTGTTTATATACTGGGAAAAACTTGAAAAAACTGGGTTTGGAATATGTGGGTTTATCGTTTATCGCAAATATCTATCCTTAAATTGTAAAGTTAATCTCTGATATTTGGTTCTCTGATAACATCGGTTTTCGTGTTTGACAATTGAACCTTTATATACTGATTTGTTAGTATAGACTATTCGAGAACTTGCTTTCTTGCCTAAATTATATTATAATGGGCTAATTTGTCTTACTTGAATCATTGTTTGGCTGGAGTTTGTTTTCATTTGTTCAGTTTTTGTACAAATTGTGCATTCAATTCGGTATTTTAAATATTAGTTGGATATAATATTATATATACTTATGACCTTATAGTGATTCACGTGGCTCTATAATCTCTTTTTCTGTGTTGGCTCATATGTATGTTTGAATTTTTTACGAGGGTTTCACATAAATGGAACCCAGGACCGATTTTGAGAAGGCCATGTGAATTTTTTCAGTGATGACCCAAGCAAAATAATTGTATCCATCACTTGGGTTGATTGGTATATACATTTTTTTAGTTTAATTTTTATGGTTTACTAGATGTGGGTGTGCGTCAATGCCTCTATGGGTATACTCTTCTTTTTTTGTTGAGATATGGGTATGTCTATTATTCATTAACTTTGTTGACTTTTGTATGATTTACGAATTGTGCTTATTTATTAATTTTATTCTGGATGCCATGATTGGTTATTTGGTTTAATAGTTGAATTTTAGAATTCATCAGAGTTTAAAGAAACAGTAAATTATTAAACTTGGCCAATGAGTTAAGTTCAAGATTGAACTTTGGCATGGATAACTTCAATTTTTCCATGGATAACTTTAAAAAATAAATATTTTCACTAACTTACCTTTTGAATTCTTGGGAAAAATTGTTTTGTTTTCATTTTGATATGATAAAAATTGTTATATATATATATATATATATATATATATATATATATTAAATTTGTGATTTTTTCTATAATAAATGAAAATATGTTTACAAAATACATTATTCTTTATTAAATTAATCTCAAAATCTGTGATTATTCTGGCATCTTATAGTGTCACTAATTTCATGTTTCAGTGGCCACATCTTCCAATTAATTTCTACTTTTTATTTTCTCTTTCTAAACTTTTATTCTCCCAATTCTTAATTTAAAAATTAAAAAAAAAAACTCTTCTTCTCTTTATTAGCCCACATTAACTATTACACTTTCTTCAACCTTTCCCTTACTCTTTACCTTTTTATCTCCTCTCTACTCTTTACTTTATTATTACACTTCCTTCATCATTTTCTCTTTCTTATATTTTGACTATTATTCTCCTCATTTTATTTTGTATAAATTCGATATCATTTCTCTCATTCAATCTATATTTTTCCCACAAAAAACTATGAGTACTCTCTCTCTCTCTCTCTCTCTCTCTCTCTCTCTCTCTCTTTACTTTTTTGTGGATTTTCTTTCTTTCTTATAATTCTGATTAAGGTTGAGGGTTTTTTAAAAATAATATGTGTTTTGGTATTGTGTTTTTTTAATTTCTCATTACAAAGTCTTTTATCTTCCTTTTATAACTTTGATTGAATTTTGATTTGGGTTAATACTTAGTTTTTTGGAAATAGGAATTTGAGTTTATGTCAAAACACAATCTACATGGCTATGAATTTGAATATGCCTACCAATTTTTTGAGTAATAAATTATTGTAAAGTCTATGTTTTATTCCTTTTGTTTCATTTTTAATTTTGGTTAAGATAATATTATAATTTTGTGATGAATTTTTATTATTATGATAATCTCGTTATTCCTTAAGAGATGAGAATTTTGAACAATAAATTTGAAACTGATAAAGTTCAGTTGTATATCATATATAATATAGTTTACCTTAAAAAAATATTAATACAAAATATAATAGTAAGATATATTTGTACTTTGTAGAGATAAATTTTTTTTTTTTTTTAAACTTGTAGAAGTCTTTAAAAAATATATAAAAAATAATTGTTACTTTTTATATATTACACCTCATTGCATAATATTTATATATTCTCACACATCACATGGATCTACGACTAGTTAATAGCATATAATTGAACCCAAACTCATAAGCTTATAATAGTATCTCTATATATGTGTCTAAAATGTTATTTTCTTACCATTTTTGTTGGTTGTTTTTATTTTTGCGTTTTCCAAAGTATTATGTGGCTCTTATGTCTTAGTGCACCATGTCATGTAAGTGCATCTTCAATAAACTTTTACTTTTTATTTATTTGCATTGTGTTTCCAAGTTTATAAAGTGAATATATATAAATATGAAAAAGTCTTTGTTTGCTTATGATCTAACCTAAATCCAATAGTTTATGAGTTTAAGTGTAATCGGGGTGATTGTTTAGGTTGGAAAAATATGATTTGCCCTAGTAATCATGACTTCATCACCATAATCCAACCACTTTCCAACTTAGTTTCTTCACACTTCTGAACAATAGATTCTTGATCATATCAAAGTGGTACCTTTCTTCTAGGGTTGTCTATCGGCCAGTGTGGCCGGTTTTGGAAAGGGTTTTTTAGGCAGCACCGTAGCACTATGGGTAGGCTTCTTGACAATAAAGAAGTCACACACATAGCAGGCCAAATTTTGTCTGTGTGTACGTGAAGCAAACTGTTAGGTTCTAAGACCTTAGGGACTAATGTATTAGAACTTTGTTATGTATTGTGTTGATAAACCATGATCAAAACATAGAGTCTAGGTCTAGGCTTGCTCAAAGTGTGTTTAATTGTAAAATTAGAATCGAGTGATTGCAGAAATTATTGGACAAAATTTGCAAGGCTCGATCGATAAAAAATTAGACTCAATCAATCGAACCACGTGCAGATTTATTTTTCTGCAAACTTTCCAATTCAGCTCAAGCCCATTTGGTGTATAGGGTTTTATGTTTTACTCTAAGTATAAAAGGAGAAAATTATAGCTACGTTTTAGAAGTCTTTTTTAGTGTTGTGTGGTAAATCTTTTGTGAGATCTAGAGGTGTTTACTTTCATATACACACATAGGGTTATCAAGATCAAGATTCATATCAAGAGCTTGATGATCGCTTCAGTTGTTGCTTAAAGAACTTAAAGAATATTTGAAACCTTTGAGTGGAGTCTCGAAGTCACAAATAGGAGAACTTGTGATTGCTGCAGATCAATGAAAGAAGTAGTCCGTGGACTCGAAGCTGTCACGTGGTCGTGGTAGTAAGTTTTCTACACAAGGTAGCAATAGGATGTTAGTGATCTAAGTTCTATTGTAAAAACTTCAATTCTTTCTTAGTGGATCTGTTTTACCTTGAGGATAGTTAGGTTAAATCCTCTCCAGGCAGGAGCAGAGCCACTTGACTCATTGCCCCCCCAAAAATTTTCAAATTTCCTCTAAAGTATGTCAAAAAATTACATGCCCCCCCCCCCCCCCAAAGTTAAGATCTGGCCCCTCCTAGACTTTTAGTCCAATAAAACTTCAAATTAAACAAAAAACAACTTGGCCCACACATCTGGCTGTTCATAGCCTTCTTCAATTAAACCCTACAATTCTTGGCCCACATCCAGCCCCATCAGCTAGAGCCAGCCCCAATTCCCTAAGCAAACAAAATTATCATTTTCTAAACCATAACACTTCTAGCCCAGCCCGAATCCAAAATCTAAAATACCTAATTAAACACAAACAAAACATTCAATCCTTGCCATCTAAAAGAAATCAATCCTCGCCGTCTAAAAGAAATCAATCCTCACTGTCTGAACAATTAAAAGAGAGAACAAACAAATGAACAATCTTCATGCCTCAGCCTCACCTCACGCCTTTGCCTTACCTTAGTTTTTTACCTTCTTAGTTCACGCCTCTAATGATGGAAATATGCACGTACGCAGCAGAAAAATAACGGATCTACTTCAATCGTAATTGATAACATGCACTATGTAAATTTCAGAATATAGAATCAAGAGAGTGTACCTTGGTACAGTGAATTTCAAAACCAAAGATCATAAGTTCTTGAGAACACTTTTAATCTTCACTCCAATTCCACTAACGCCAAAGATGTGTGGTTTCTCAATCAGTTTTCAAGGGAGAATGAAAATGTGTCTCACTCTCACATACACACCATTTCACAATGATGTCTTTTTTTTATATATTAAAATTTTGTATGTTTCTCTTCTTATAACTTATTATCTAATTGGGTTAGCCTTTTGGGCCTTTCCAATTGGGTTTTAGTATGTGGTTTGGAGTGGGACTAAAAGGAACCAATAAGACACTAGCTCCAATGGGCCTTGAGCTTTTCTGTCAATTCTTGACAAGTCCAAAGTTACCATTAACTATATTTAATACCACTATATAAATATAGTTGCACTCTAGACCTTATTAATAAATTATATCCCAAGACTTTATTATACATGTAACCCCTTCATTAAATATTCGTAGTAATACAAAGTCATGAATGTAGACTACCACTTTGTAAATTACTACATCTTATCCTTGAGTACCCGGTTTAATCCTTTAAAGTTATTCAACATATATTTATGAAATCCAATTTCATAAATATATACTTTAGTAACTTCTTACCAAAGTGGTTAGGCCTAACTCTCTGAATAACTGAACCATTAAACTTATCTCAAGGGAATATTTTATATCTACATTAAGAGATTATGAATTTCATCTTGAGAATATATGTTCCATTAACATTAAATGTAGCTGTCAAACATACTGAGGTTTTGACTGTTACTTTAGATCTCACTCCTGATATATCAAAGAACCTACACTTTATGATCAGGTCCATTATCCTCTCAGGATTAAGAGTTCATGTAAATAGAAGTCGGGAGATTTATTATTCATTTGACAGTCATTAAGAGAATAATAAATCTCACAGCGGTCCAGTTCAATATGTCTTAACTCTTAAAACATATCAACATATCAACTAGAAGTCTACACTTCCATGATCAAGACAAATCATCTTAGTTGATATGTTATAGTCTTCGCAGATGAAATGCCCAATTTCAACACTGACTACGAACTATAATTCTGAATTTACAAAGAACTTGTGATTTATATTTTCTTTGACTTTTCACATAAGTCACATACTATGCATCTCATAGACTATATGATAATGTCACATATTCATGTTACCATTATTTTAGATAATAATAAAACAATTTTATTAATCATAATATTAAGTCATACATCATGTTATACATAATGTCATTTATAATATCATACATAGCATTATACAATAGGATTTAAGGGCACTAATCCTAACATCCAACTCAATAGTGTCACACTCACTAGCTCACGCCTCTACCTGACTGCCTCAGAAACCCCGCCAGCTCACTGTGACGGACGCCGCTGCCTCCACCAGCTCACCGTGACGTCGCTGCCCTGCCTTAAGGTTTCTCATTCATTCTTTACTTGACTTTTCTGGTCTCTCTCTTTTTCCTCTACAATTGAAGTACTGAACTAAATACTGATACTTGAATAGAAATATCAAATATGAAATATGTGTTTGTGATTTCCCTTTGCCAGCAAAGCAATTTATACTTATTACTTTGTCTTTTGTCTTTTTGTGTTTGTTGTCATTGTATTCTTTATTATTTGATCCATTGACTCTAAGACTCAAACCAGCGTTTTCCCTTTTGGCTTTTGTGCTGTTTGTCTTGTCCCTTGAGTGAGGGCCAGGTGGGGCTTGCCGGCTTGCATTGTGTAAGTAAATTATATAAAAAAAAAAATTAATCTATTGAAGGAAATTGAAGTAGTGGGCAGTGAATCTATCACAGAGCTTGGGTATTTGATTTATGTTGTTTGTTTTATTGTCTATACTTTTGATTGATTTGTTTTATTATCTCACTCTCCCAAGTTAGTTTATCATTTGTTGAATTGATTTTTTTTTTTTTTGGGATTGAAATTAGGTGTCAAATAATAAGCAAACAACAAACAATTGATGCATTTTTTAAGAAAAAAGATATTAGTCATTCAGAATTTAGGACTTCTGTAGAAACAAATGTTGATACTTCAATGCCTAATGAGCATCCCTCCAAATGTTTAAGAATTGAATCTAAAGGGATAGACCGTAATCCAAGATCACATAAACAAATATATGAATTCTCTGTCAACGAACAAGATGAAATTCAATGTGCTTATCTCATAGCCGGTCCATATCAACCTAGAGACATAAAGTATCCATACATAGGATAGGAAAATCATCGCCGTAGTTTTCAAACTTCGTGGTTTAAATCGCATTCAAATTGGTTGGAATACTCACCTTCAACAGATTCAATCTATTGTCTACCTTGCTACCTTTTTCATAAGAAACCAACAGGTCGTCCCGGATCAGATGCATTCACTGAAAAAAGTTTTAATAATTGGAAAAAGGTGAAGGATGGAATGAATTGTTCTTTAATTGGTCATGAAGGGAAAAATCCTAATACACCACATAAAATTACTGAGAAATGTTGTGAGGATCTACTGAATTATTCAAGACATATTGATAAACTAGTTGAGAAACAAACATCAAAAGAAATTGAGAATAATTGATTGCGGCTCAAGACCTCAGTAGAGTGTGCTCGATGGCCATCATTCCAAGCTTGTGCTTTTAGAGGTCATGGTGAAAGCCTTGATTCAAAAAATCGAAGTAACTTTATGGAATTGATAAAACACACATCAACTTTCAATGAAAATGTAGCTAGATTTGTCTTGGAAAATGCTCCACGGAATGCCAAATATACGTCACCCACAATTCAAAAGGAGATTTTGCATATTCTAGCTAGTAAAGTGCGAAATGCTATTCATGAAGAAATTGGGGATGCAAAATTTTGCATTCTAGTTGATGAAGCTTGAGATGAGTCGAAGAGATAGCAAATGGCCATCATTTTGAGGTTTGTTGATAAAGAAGGTTTCATTAAAGAGCGTTTCTTTCATGTTGTGCATGTTAGAGACACTACTGCATTAACTTTAAAGAATGAGATATGTGTTATCCTTTCTCATTACAACCTTCACATTGAAAATATTCGAGGTCAAGGATATGATGGGGCTAGTAACATGCGTGGTGAATGGAATGGATTACAAACTCTTTTTCTTAAAGATTGCCCATATGCTTATTATGTACATTGCATGGCTCATAGATTGCATGGCTCATAGGTTGCAATTAGCTTTGGTTACAGCATCTAGAGAAGTAAAAGATGTTCATCAATTCTTTGATCATTTGGTTAATATTATCAATATTTTTGTTGGTTCTAGTAAGCGTAATGACAAATTGCAACATGCTCAAGCAGAACAAGTTGAGAATATGATTGCTTCTAATGAAATTGAGACTGGAAGAGGTGCAAACCAGATTGGTACTTTGCAACGAGTTGGAGATACTAGGTGGGGATCTCATTTTTAATCTATTTTTAGTTTGATTAAAATGTTTAATGCTATTTGCAAAGTTATCAACACTATCTCTGAGGAAGGGGCTAACTATAAACAACGCGATGATGCCAAGGGAGCTTATCAGGTATTAACATCATTTGAATTTATTTTAATCTTGCATTTGATGAAAGACATAATGGGAATTACTAATGTTCTTTGTTAAGCTTTGCAACAACATTCTCAAGACCTTTTAAATGCCATGCATTTAGTTTCAACTACAAAATCACTTATTCAAAAGTTGAGAGATGATGGATGGGAGCCTTTACTTGCTAGTGTTATATCATTTTGTGAGCAACATGAAATTGAGATTCCTGATATGAATGCTCGTTACACTAAAGCTCGAGGTAGATATTGTCATCAAGATGAAGATTTAACAATGGACAATAATTTTAGAATTGGCATATTTACAATTGCAATAGACTTTCAATTGCAAGAATTGAAAAGTAGATTTTGTGAGCTAACAACGGAACTTGTCATTCTTAGTTCAGCTTTAAATCCCAAGGATGCTTTTAGATTATTCAAAATTGTTGATATATGCAATTTGGTTAAGAAATATTATCCTCAAGATTTCACTGAACAAGAACAAGAACTTTTGGAGTCTCTATTACAACATTATGAGCTTCATGTGATAAAACATCCAGATTTTCAGAATATGAGTACAATTTCTGAGCTATGTAGGGGATTAAAAATTTCAGGAAAGTCTAAAATCTATTTTTTGATTGATAGACTTATTCGTCTTGTGTTGACCCCTCCAGTTTCTACAGCAACTACAGAACAAGCTTTCTCAGCTATGAAATTGTTAAAAACAAGACTTCGCAATAGAATGGAGGATGAGCTTTTGACAAATAATATGATAGTTTATATAGAGACGGAAATTGCAGGGAATTTCACTATAGATATGATAATGGATGAATTTTATTCCATGAAAAATTGTCGTCAGACATGATTTGATGTGAATGTTCTTTTTTGTATGTCTACATTGAACCAGACAGTTTTTCATATTTATTAATGTTCAAATATATGATGATATATGAAAGTTGATAATTTTGTATCCAATAGACTTATGAATTATATTTAGTATATCTCTATTACAACCCGGCCCCCCCAAGTAATTATCCCTGGCTACACCCCTATCCTTAGGCTTTTACTTGTTAGGTTTTCCTAGGTTATCATATCGTTGTGTTCTTTATATTTCTGCATTTTTTACATGATATGATTTATATGTGTTAACCTAGAACTAAATAATTTATCCAAGTAATCATTTTGCTAAATAACTAGGTTAAACAACTTGTGTTTAAGGGTCTAAAACTTTACACAAACCATATGTGTCAAGGAACCACCCATTTTTAACCGTCATGTGTGAGTGGTGACCAAAGTATGCACCCTAACGATTGATGGATTATTTCAATGCAGTCCCATTGCTGTGCTCACTTGTGCACACCGCCCACCTACATATATATGGCACATATACTCCTAGTACATGTTGGTGTGTACTACACGTACATGGAATGTTACCGTTGGACATTGCACACACAAATACAAAAATCTATGGGACTTTTGCCATGCAACATACAAAGTAAAAACCGTCGAATCTAGATGATGACTAGAAAAATAAAAAGTGTAGTTTTCATGGAATTATAAATACATTATACACTAACTCAATTACAATTCACTATTTCAATAAATAAAAATTAATAAAAACGCGTTTTGTTTTCACTGAAAACCATTAATCAAACCAAACATCAACACTACCATCAAATGTACATCATTCTCGATGCATGCATTTATGGTATTATGGGACATATATCCCCACTAAACTTTAGTCAAATGTTTTTTCATTTGTTTGCCATTGAGGAGAATTGCTTGGGATAACTGAAATTAGATACAGTGTTTAGGAGGACATCATAGGACTTTCCTCACATGTAACCAACCATCTAAATCTGTTTTTCTAGTTCAAGACATAATTTTACCTGGTTTAGGTAAGAGGACCTACAAGACCCTTGGAACCCACACCTTAAGTTGATATAATTTGTTAGCATATGGTGCTTTTTTCATGTCAATAATATATCCTTCATCTATTTTCTTTCTTTTTTTATGCTGCATATCTATTTTCTATTGGACTACTATATCATGGTTTTGTGCAAGCTAGGACCTAAATGCTCGTGCGAGCTATGTCTAGCAAAAAAAAAAAAACCCTCTATATGGCACCAACGCCCTATTCTCAAGTTTAAGATGATGCATAGATAATTGAACTTTAGGACAGAGGATGCGCATTCCACATTGAACTATATTAAGGCCCAATCTATGCTGTTATTTGTCTTGAATTAAGCAAATTTGCATCCCAAAGCCCATTGGCCGCCAAAAGATTCTCAAGGACAGATACAGTTTCCTCTGGTTGAAAAAACTAATGCCATTCATTAATGTAAATGCACAAAGGACAATCATCAGAACATACAAAATTAAGGCATGTTATGTAGATATGGTGTCGTAATTGACACGCCCTTTTACATGATTTTTGCGACCCAACTTGTCTCGGTTTGTTCCATTCCATGATACATTTAGCACCAAATAAGATTTCAAAGAAACGGTATACTTCCTGGTAATAGAAGACTACAAAAATGTAATAGCTTGAATTAAAGAAAGCTATTTTAGGAAGTTCATCTCTATATATAGCCTACCGTAAGTTGAACATCTTCACACTAAAACATCACCACAGTAATAGAAGAAAAAAAAACATAGAAGATGAAGAATCAAATTTGTACTGGTGTCTCTGTTCTCTTCTTTCTACTTCTTGTTACAAAATGGTCAATCGTTGAAGCTCAAACTTGCCAGCCTTGTGGCAAGATAAGGGGGATAAAGGCTCCTCCAGGACAATGTAACAAAGAGAATGACTCTGATTGTTGCGTGCAGGGCAAGCTTTACATGATTTGCAAGTGTTCACCACAAGTGTCCGGCCATACAAAGGTGAAGCTAACCATCAACAACATTGAGAAAGGTGGGGATGGTGGTGGACCATTTGAATGTGACAATCAGTACCACTCAGACGACACACCTGTGGTGGCACTGTCAACAGGGTGGTTCAACAATAAGCAGAGATGTTTAAACTATATTACCATCTATGGCAATGGAAGGAGTGTTCAGGCCAAGGTGGTTGATGAGTGTGACTCCATTATGGGGTGTGATGCTGACCATGATTACCAACCTCCATGTCCTAACAATATTGTTGATGCCTCTAAAGCTGTGTAGAAGGCCTTGGGAGTACCAGAAAGTGATTGGGGAGACTTGGACATATCCTGGTCTGATGCTTAAATTAAATTCCAACATATTTTAAATATACTATGCAGGAGTGAAGCTTAATTTGTTGTGATTGTTATGTTTGTGTATATGTATTGCGGCTATTGCCTATGCAAAAAGAAAAAGATTGTTTTGTTTGTGTATAATTATACTATGAAGCATTGAAGTAAGAATACAGTGATGTTTATTTTTGTTGTTTTCTTTTTCTTTTTATATTTCTTGGTTATTCTAAAGTATTTGGTGCACTATATCATGTGATTATATCTTCAATATACCTTTTTTTTGGTAAAAAGGGAATTTCATTAAGAACTAAAAAGCAAATACAGGTTCAAAGCAAGACCTATTACAAAACAATCCATGGCAATTTGCCTCCAAACAAGAAATTAAGTCCACAGGCAGACTGGAAAACAACATAAAATCATAATCTAAATTAAGACCTAAGTCGGCTAGCCGGTCTTTACTCCTATTAGCTTCCTTGAAGACATGTCTAATGCTCGTTTGGGGAATCTGGGTAACCAAGTGCCTACAATCATCCATAATAGAAGACATAACAGTATTAGGTTTGGTTTGGTAATTAAAAGCATCAACAATAGCTTTTGCCTCTAGTTCTACAATGACTGCCTGAACATTAAACTGCTGACATAACAAAAGCTCATCTCGGAGAGCCCATAGTTCAATGGTGAAGCTATTGGCTATGCCTATTCTTCTAGGCAAACCCCCAATCCAATTCCCATTCTCATCTCTTAAGAGTCCGCCACCTCTAGCCTGACCTAGATTCCCCATGGACACTCCATCTACATTTAATTTCATCCATCCACTACTTGGTTTTTCCCACTTGATTTGCTTCATGATCTTGTGTTTGGACATCAACGGCCTGCCACCACAGTGAGTGTACTCCACAGCTTTATAGGCAATGTCAATATCAATTTTCGGATTCAACCTCTTGTTCTCAAAAACTAATTGATTTTTGCCTTTCCAAATCAACCATATTGCAAACATAAAAACTTGATTCCACAGGGCTTAGCCTGCAACATGTTTGTTTTTGGAGGAGTAATTAGCAGACAACCACTCCTAAAGGTTGGAAGAGAAAAATGTATTATCTAAATGGTTCACACCCAATTGATGCCAGATTTTCTTAACCACGTGGAAATCCCAAAGTGCATGCATTATGGATTCAGGTCTGTTGAGGTAGTGAGGGCAAGCAGTGTCTACTAACATCCCCCTCGCTTGTAAGCACTCCTTGACACCTATGATCTGATGCATGCATTTCCATAAGAAGATTTGAATCCTAGGCAAAGTGTCTAACTTCCATATCCACCTTCCTTGGAATCCTGGGTTAGGCAGAGGATCAATGGCAAGGAGGACGCACTCTTGAGTTCAAAGGATCCTCTCGGGGAAGGCTTCCAAGCCAATTTGTCTTCGTTCCTCATAACATACAATATGAGGGTGGCTTGAACTTCCTTTTTGACTTCCTCAGGGAGTTCTATATGGAGCAGATCCCAATTTCAACCTCCCAATTCTGCAACATCCTTAATTCTAAGATTGGAGGATTCAGCAGTAAGAGGGCCTTGGATAATGTTTCTTAGATTACCCAAGTTTGACCAACTATCATGTCAAAAACTAAGGCTGCTTTCATACCCAAGAATCCATTTAATTCCTTTCCTGAATATTTCTTCTCCTTTCTTCATACTCTTCCAAGTACGAGAATAAGTGAGGCTGGCTTCATTTCTGGAATTTTGTGTGCAATACTTCAACCTCGGAACTTTAGCCCATTGTGACTCACCCTCCGTATGGAATCTCCAGTTCAACTTAGCAAGTAGGGTCGTATTCCTTCTCTTGGCAGTTTGTAAGCCCAAGCCCCCTACATCCTTAGGGGTAGTGACCTTTCTCCACCCTACCCAATGCATACCCTGCTTGGTACTAGAGGAATTCCAAAGAAAATTCCTACTCACCAAATCAATGCCATCCAAAATCCTCCCTGGCAGCAAGTTATTTTGCATCACATACGCCAGTATAGCTGAAGTGGAAGCTTGAATTAAAACAGATCGTCCAGCCATGGAAAGAAGATTTGCTTTCCATCCAGCAAGTTTCTTCTTGACCTTTTCAAGCACAAAATTAAAGTCTTCGTTGGAAGCTCCACGGTGTTTCATGGGAAAACCAAGGTACCTGCCCAAGTTGGGTGTTGACTGAAATCCAAGAATGTCACATAAGGCATCTCTATGGTCTTTATACAAATTAGAAGAGAAAAAGACCCTAGATTTGGCCTCACTAATGGTCTGCCCCGATTGGCTACAAAATTCATCCAAAACTTCTCTGATTGTTAAACAATTTTTGGGGTTTGCCTTCACAAACAGTACCAAATCATCTACGAAAAACAAGTGTGAAAAAGCAGGTCCACTTTTAGAGGCTTTAATAGGATTCCAAGATTTTACTTCACATTTTTCCTGAATTAATTGCCCCAAGTAATCCACGCACATGATGAATATGTAAGGGGAGAAAGGGTCTCCTTGCCTTATTCCTCTAGTAGGCATGAAAGTATCTAAAGCCCCCCCCCCCCCCCCCATTAAAGAGAATAGAAGTGGAAACAGACAAGATGCAACTCATGATTAGCTCAATTAAATTCCTCGGTAGATTGAACCAGATCAATGTATCTCTAATAAAACTCCACTCTAGCTTATCATAAACTTTTTCCAAATCAATGTTTAAAGCCATGTAGCCTCCTCTCCCTTTGTTCTTCTCCATAGAGTGAATTATCTCTTGGACAATAATTGCATTGTCAACTCCTCTTCTTCCAGGAACAAACGCCGCTTGGCACGGGGCTATAAGTTTGTCTAAATACAGCCTCAACCTTCCAGCAATGATTTTGGTGATAAGTTATAGACCGAGTTGCAAAGACTTATGGGTCAGTAGCTACCAATAGATTTCAGGCTTTGGATCTTTGGAATGAGAACAATACTTGTGTTGTTTAAGTATTCATGTATTTTCCTTTGAAGGAAAGCTTGCTTAACCTCTTCCTTAACTGAATTTCTCACCGTGAGTCAGAATCTCTGAAAGAAGCCGGCATGTAACCCATTGGATCCTAGGGCTTTAAAGGCCTTTAGAGACCATAAGGTAGTGGTAATCTCCTCATCAGACACTGGGATGTCAATGCTATTTTTCTCTTCCTCCGTGAGCCAAACCTGCCAGCGAGTCCACTTTTCATTGTTCCACTTAGCCTTCACTTGGGAGGTGGAGTATAACTTAATAATCCCCTCTCTGAAGTGGTTCATGACCTCCCTTTCCTCCATGATCCAATCCCCAACCTCATTTTTTATTGCAGTAATCATATTCCTTTTTCTTCTAACAAGAGTGGAAACATAATGGAAAGAGGTATTTCGGTCTCCCAATACCATCTAGTTAACTCTAGACTTTAGGGCCCATAATTCAGCTTCTTGATCAAGAACTATCTCAAGGTCCTTATGCAGCTGGTTCTCCAATTCAATCAGCGAGGAGGTTGGATTAGACGCTACAGCCCTTTGTATTCCATTAAGACACCCCATCAACCTATTCTTTTTCTCAAAAATGTTCCCAAAATGGTTTTTGTTCCACTGAGTTGCTTCGTTTGTGAATTTTTCAATTGATGCTGAGAGATTTCTAGTATGACTCCAGGTCCTCGTCACAACCCCAGGAAAGGATGGATCAAATAACTAGAAGCTCTGAAACTTGAAGCGTCTATTGAGGTGAGTGACTCGTCTAAGAACTGCCTCCATGAGTACCGGGCAATGATCAAAGTGGCATCGAGTTAAATGGGTTACTCTAGCCTCTGGGTACAAATGGCACCAACTCGGGTTCGTGAAAAATCGATCAATTCTCTCTTGAATAAGATTGTTCAAGTCCCTCCTATTTGTCCTTGTGTATCTGGGTTCGAATAATCCTAGGTCTACCATGTTACATTTATCTAGACAGTCTTTGAATATGAGGGATCTCGAGATACTAACTGGTCTTCCTCCAAATTTATCCTCACCCAACAGGGTTCATTAAAGTCCCCGGCTATCACCCATAGTTTATTATGGAGATTTGCAACCTTAATTAAATTTTCCCACAAAATACACCTCTCTGCACTCCTAGGACTAGCATACACAGCAGAGAATATCCAAGAAATGTTAGAAGCAAGTACCTTCACTTCCATGTGGATTTCCTGCTCTGTATTTTCTAACTGCACCACCTCCATGAGGTCAGAGTTCCAAAGCAGCCATAAACCTCTAGCAAACCCAATTGTCTCAGTATGAATGGCGCCATCGAACGTAAGTTTGTCCGTGATCTCCTTAGCTCTTTCTCCACCAAGTCTGGTCTCCATAATCACTAAGATGGCCAGATTGTGAATTCTAGCCAACTCTCTAGCATGGTTCTGAAAATTAGGCTTCAGCATGCCCCTACTATTCCAAACTATAATATTCATTGTTAAGCAGTGAATTGGTGTAGGGCACTCATCTGGGGAAGGCAGTAGCTCCGCCTCCCTCCTCAAATTTCATCCTATCTTCTCCAGCCTCTCTGTCGTCTTCCCTCTCCTTGGGCTCAGTGTCAGATGGTGTTCGAGCACGCCCATTTCCAGTTCCTGGACTTTGGAGTGGATGTTGAATTCCAATGTTGGTTTGAACACCTGGTTGATCTTGGTAATATGATAATTCCCCATCACAGTGGTGGAGATGGGTTGAATCTCTAGCATCCTCCTTTCCGATAGTGCTTCTGTTGGATCTTCCTCACACAATTCAATAATGCTCCTTTCCGATAAGCTTTCTTCAAACGTTGATCAAACCACCCCATCACATGCGTCGGCCTCGCCCTTATTTCTGCTATCACCGCTTTTGGAATTTCCACGACTTTTCTTGTCGATGATGATTGCCCATCTTGACATTGGTGGTGGTTGAGAAATGAAAGGGTGTGCTTGGGTCGTGCTTAGCGCCATCTCTACTGAGTATCGTAAGTGTTTGAGAAGTAAATTTGAAAGGAGGCTTGCTGCTTCCTACGGCTTCCTTATTGCTTGTGGTTGCAACCCTATTCCTCGCAATTAACTTCTTGCCCTTAACTGATGGGCGACAATGGGCTTTTGAATTAAAATTATTCTTTCCTGCTTCACCCCCTAAACTAACGTTTGGGCCCACCTTAGCAACCCCAAGTCCAACTTCATTCAAAATGGTATCACCCATGGGCCCTTGGTTACCAACCTTTCCCCACACCATATTGACGTGGTTTGATTTATTCCTAGGATAAGCGTTACACTGTTATACATTCGAGTCAGTTTTGTGGGGTCCGTGAATTGCATCTCCTTTCTAATCCCCCTCTGTCCTGCTTCTCTACATGCCACTACCATCGATGGCCCGTACAAATCCTCATCAAGTTTTACTCTACTACTCTCTGCTATGCCACTTCCTGCTTCTGTCCAAGCTGTCTTATGCAAGCTGCATGAGCTTGTATTGTTTTCTTTTGGGCTAGGTATCTCCTTCTCTGGTGATGACTCAGCTCACCAGACTGTGTATGGGCAATTTTAATTCTTGTGGACAATTTTGCCACACGAAAAACAAAGTTTATTAATGCCCTCATAAGCTATCGCTTGTTCAAATTTACCGATGAGGATTGTGTTAATGAGCGGCTTTCCAACATCAACCTGGATACACAGCCTGGCATACTTCCCCTACGACTCCAAGGTAGTGTGTGTGTCTATTCTCAACGCCTTTACAATGGCTTCCCCTATTTGTTTCAGAACTTCTACCTTGTAGAGCTGTATGGGCAAATCATACAACCTCACCCAAACCGCGATAGCCGAGACATTTGCCACTGCCGGTTTGAAGAATGGCTCCCACGGTCTTATGGATAGGAAGTATTCTCCTATAAACCATGGGCCCTTTCTTAGCACCGCCTCCATGTCCTCTTTTGCTGAAAACCTGGTTAGGAAGAAATCATTTCCTAAATCCACACAGTCCAGCCTCCCATTGGATTTCCACAGTTGCATGAGCTTGTTTTGTATGAAATTGAATCTTATTTTCCTCCCATATAGCTTGACAATCAGTGCCTTCGACCATGGACCTCTAATGCGAATGTGTCTCCTTCATAAATTTCACTGCCGCCAGGCCCTTGCGTAGACCGACGACCTCATCGTCTGAGTCGGCATCACCTTCCATTTGATCGGAGAAGTTGAAAGCTTAAGCATAGGCTCCTGGGATTTCTCCTACCAACTTGTCCTTAAAGGATTTGTTGGGCAGAACCCAATCCTTATGGCTTTGTGGAGAATGCCCATTCTCACTCGAACCTTCATTAAAATCTGCGTGATGGATATCCTTTACCTTTTTTGTGCTTCTTGAAAGTTCAACTTCCTCCTCCTTGGAGAGAGTGCGTCGCTGACGAGCGTGGTCCATGTATTATAAGAAAGACTAAAGTACTCTTCAATATACCTTATACGGCATCTATCTGCCCTCTTATTGCAAGATCATAAAGTGAATGTGTACAAGAAATTCTGTAAGTATATCTACGATCTCATCAAATTCATGGAAAAGAAATTGGACTTCTACAAAACCTAAAATAAGATTTCTGCCTTAGATATATAGTAATTGGGAATTCATCACCTCATTCAACCAATTTGTTGTGTGACTTTTCAATCTAATTTACTTGAATATATCGCAATCTACAAATATCACTATCTTTATTTTATTTTTTTAGTAATGTTGGTTAAAATTTCCTGGAAAGTACGAATACAACAAAATTGCCAACATACCAGTGTCAAACACGTATCCAATATGGGAACAACCCCGACATGGACACAAACGAGCAAGTACACACTCCAAAAGAAAAATCATTTTTTAATTCAGTTGTTTTATATTGATGTTGAATGTTATTTATTTGAACTCTTTTTATGGGTTTCTAGTTTATTTGAACTCTTTTTTCATACTTTAAACAACATTTTATTGTCCTTAAATTAATTTTAGATTTATTTCCAAACATTTCATTGTTGTTACATATTTTTTAAATCCAAAATAAACATAACTCATTCCAAATATAAAATATAAATACCTAAAAATAAATATTAATTAATTAATTGTCAAATCCTCGATGTATCATATCCTAATTTTTCAAGAAATGTTGTGTCACCTTACTACGTATCATATCTATGTCCATGCTACATAGAAAATTTCCCTCCATTTGAAATTGATTCATTCCATTATTCAAATTAAATATTGCAAATCTAAAGGAATAATCAGTACCATATCATTTAAATGACACTCAAATCAAGGAAATAAATTCCTAATCAAGTAATCTACTCCTCCATTTCAAGTGAAATAAAGACGATCATTCCTGCCATCGATCAAAGATGTTGCTTTTGATAGGGATATTGCAATGTATGGGGTAAACCTTGAAGAGTCATTACAAAGATTGCTGTAAAACTGCTTGGCATGTTTAAGCCAACAAAAGGCCCAATGTTCCCTGAGCCCATTCCCTTGCCCAAGATTGGACTTCATATGGTTGAAATGCGTTTCTTGCCTTTGAGGATCAGAAGCTTTCACCGTTGAGGGCAAATCGCATCAGAATGGTAAATTAAGCTATTCTCAGATGGCTCTGAGTTTTCGGAGTTCAGGTTAAAGTAGCTAAAAACCATGACCAATTAACACAACGAGCTAATATTCCAGTTGAATTTATTTAGGTAACATTGACAGAAAAGCTGCTACTTGAGAAGTAATCCACTTTCAATCAGGAACATAAACATGCGGTTTCCACCTTGAATAAACCATCCCATAATATGATATATCAAGCACCAACATAAGAATTTTGTAAACGTTGGATGCTAAACATGACATCTATAAGGAAATAACTACCATTGAGTACAAGGCTTTGCATACATACATCTGTATCAACTTCCACAACCAGACAAAAACAGGAGATAGAACATTTACAATTACTGCCAAATAAATCCGAGACCCAAAACACACTGGCAGTAGAAACTTTTGACAGAAAATCCCAACATGTCTACAACATGCTATCAGTCTTAGCCGGAAGCCGACGGAAGAAGTTAACTGGTAGTGATGGCATCTTATGACGAAACCTGGGGTGCCTCATGAAGTAAAACCCGGCCAGAAGAGTCAGCACCTGGAAAGGTGTTACATACAACACAATGGCAGCTGCAAAACAGAAGATCATATATATAAATGTGGCACGAGGATCCCGCCAGCTTAGGAGGGCCTGGACACGCTCCAGTTGGGAAGCCACATCACCCACAACAGTCTGAATTTTCCCGGCCACTATCCTTAGCCGATCATACCTTGCCCGAACTATGTCAGAACCCCGAGTGGTTGGAAATACATCAAATTCTTCATCAAGCTCGTCAGGGTGCACTGCATCTGCATAAGAGATTCTTGTGTCCATGTGAGGAGGCTTTCTTGGGCGGTACCGGAAATTCCAAGCTCCTATCACAAACATGTATAGAAAAACAGTTGGCAGAATCAGCTCTGGGAAACACACCAGCATCACAAAGAGAACATGTACTAACACCGTCGTGATAGGGTTCTTCCACATGCAAACATCACCAAACCACCTTCCAACTGATAGTAATCCTGAGAAAACTGACATCAACCGAAAAAAGTTCGCCTTACTACGCCTCATGCTCCAAAGATGAGAGTTTGCATCAGACATGTACTCAACTATCTCCTTCCTAACAGGGGGTTCTGCTCGACTAAGCCTAGCTGCCACTATGATTACAGCCTGGTGACGCAGCCAGTCCTGCTGCATCACACTCAATGGCCTTACATAATGCATCTTTGGGAGAACAGGTCGAGTGTATATAAACATCATGTTCATCAGTGATGTGCACGAGAACCGTATTGCTAGATGTATTTCACCCATTTTTTTGACACCAGAGGGGTGAAGGACTAGCAATGGATACGAGTGAGTGTAGACTCGGCCAGTCTCAAGAGTAGAAATTCGAATTCGAACTTTGCCAATTTTCATATCTTTATTACCATTTGAACCACCAATCAGGCTGTTATCAAAAACTCCCACACTGAGAACCGTGGCTGGATCATGGACTTCCCAAGTGTACTGCTCATTGTACTTTGGGCTCAAGCTGTTGACTATTGTTCGAGTCCTGACCCACTTGTTCCCATACTTTGCTACACAATAAGTGTCTGATGTGCCCTTACCATCCCTTGTTTTCATAGGATGGAGCCCAACAGCATTCAGTATGCCAAGTTCCAAAACACCTATTGACTGCTTCCAAAGGGGCTTTGCTGAAGGTCGGAGGTCACTACTGTAGTGAGTAGGCTCATCCAGCACATGATACCCTCCATCAAGACAGACACTGACATGGAGTCTACTAAAGAACTTGTCTTTCTCTTTCTTTCCATGTTCTCCATCCATTGCTGCTGATATGGACTTCTCAATATTGACCCATCGGCTTTTGATCATTCGATTATCAGCACGCCTCTCGACATTGTTCAAAGGTATAACAACCTTCCCAATGGTCTCATCTTTGTTGGAACCTACACGATCGTCAATTGAAAGGATCAGATGATCTTCAAATGGTTCAGCAGCAACAAGCATGAATTCCTCATTCCAGATTGCATTCGAACCCCTAGCTTGAACCGCTTTTGTCTTCAATGACTGACCACCAATTTGTACCCTAACATATGCATCTGGAAAACGAGACTTTTCAGATACAACCAAGTCTTGTGCCTCAATTACATTTACACGAACATACCACAATCTTGGTGAATGGTAAACTTTAGAGCGGGTATGTGAGGAGAAGGCTGAAGAGCCATCAGGGGAAGTAATTGTATCTGAGTGCCAAGCATCAGGAAAAGCCTCATCAGCTTGTGTGCCATACCAGACAGCAAGCATCAGCTCCCCCGCTTTCTTCTTCTCCCCACTCTTATCTTCAAGTCTATACCATTCTGGAGCCAAAGGACTATCAGGTGGAACCCGTGTAGGAACTTCATTGAGATCAAACCTCAAACGCCCAACAAAATCATCTTTTATCATATCCTTGTCCTTCACTACAACATCCAGGCTAGACGACTGTATATTGTCCTTAGCAAAGGCAAACACCTCATTCCACTCAGGATTTTGTTTTTTCTCAAAGTGCTTTGTAATTCCTTTGAAGTTCCCAAGTTTTACTTCAACAAAAGGGTCGAGGCTCCCTGTCACATCCTTAGAAGGAAGATCACGAGCTTTCACAACACGTACAAAAAGGTAACGTATTGGTTCAACAAGATCATATGTGCTGGATGGCCTATTTGAACGTATTACTCGCCCCCCAACAACCCGACCCCCTCCAAGGTGAGGACTTGTCTCTTTAAGTGAATAATCGTCAGGTTGTGATGATGGACCCGAGTACATGCGAACAACTTTTGAAGCCTGCTGTTCAGATTTCATGGCTTGCACCCCATAGTCGAAACTTGGCTGGGTTGACATGGGGGGAATGTTAAGCTGCTGTGGCTGTGCAGGATTCGGATTAGGAAGGTGATGGAATGTGCGTCTTGACTCGGCTTTTTCATTGGAGAATGGATTTGGAACAAAACTAGGAACTTGTTCGTTAGGGCCTTGACCTTGGATTGGACGTGATCCCAAATTCCGAGAGGCTTCCATTGCAGGAAGTGGATTTGAAGATCGTATAGAAGGGTCATCAGTTACAAAGACTTTCAGACCAAGCTCTCCTTTTACACGTGACAAAAAGCTTTTTTTTTCCAGAGGGTAGTGCAAAACAACAGCATCAGAATATGGCACAAATGATGTCCCTGTGAGACGAACCCTTCCAAGAAAAGATCTGCTGTTGTTGGCCTTATTATGGCTATAAACATAAGCATCAAGGGTGAGGTTAGATAGGTTATTTGGATCAGAGACATTGAAGTAAAAGCTTTCATTCCAAACAGGATTCAGGTCGTTTTCTTTAGTAGTGGTACGAAATTTTTGTCCATCAAAGTGGAGCTCCACATAAGTATCAGATAAGCCTTGCCCATCCTTGGCTATAAGGTCATGCGCACCCACAACCTCAATCCCTAGTTTGAGATTACTCATGGGTTTTTCAATTAGAATTGACAAGAGACTGATAAATAAAATATTGCAGAATTTAGCAGGGGAGATGGAGAACCTGAAAAGGAAGGAGCAAACAGTTCAATATTGGTCAAAATAACCAATAAAAACAGCCAGGAGAAGAAGAAGAACCAAACAATTCACACAAATGGATTTGAATACTAAACAGTAGAACATGTTAAAATTTAAATATCAACCACACTAACAAAAGAGAAATTTGTTTTACCTAGTATACCTATCATAAATTGAGATTCAAGATGACAGTGATCCAATTCAATATCTTCGACAAGAAAAGTAAAGGGTACAGGTTGAAGAGATTTAAGTTAACCATGAAAACCATAGAATCTAAATGCAACTCAACTTAATGTAGTACATTTCCAACTATCTAGAGTCGTTACATTAATCCTGTTTGCCATTTTGCTCAACCAGGGTGCACATTTCCTGTTAATCCACAACCTATAGGTCTTCTAATACTGTCTCAGGTTCGTCATTGATTACCCCTAAACTAATGGGAAGTAAGAACTTAATTACTTAATCAAATCTAAAACCCCTGCTCAC
The DNA here is from genome assembly GCF_040712315.1 of Castanea sativa. Lineage (NCBI taxonomy): Eukaryota > Viridiplantae > Streptophyta > Magnoliopsida > Fagales > Fagaceae > Castanea > Castanea sativa. The sequence goes on along the minus strand of NC_134018.1, from coordinate 56,580,937 downwards.
AGTGTGAGCCGCCCATACTCAACCTCAATGAGTAGGGCTAGCACCTGGAATTTTTTAACTTCGAATAGGAGGTAATAGAGTGACGATGCCATGATAAATTTCCATTTTTACCAAATTACTAGGCTGATGGGAAGCAGTAAATTTAAACATCCAATACTCTAACACCTTGTATCCATACAGTGTCATTTACTGATTCCCCAATTATCTAACCAGGAGACAGTGCATCAGGCATAAAGTGAAGGCAATAAATTTCATGACTCCTTAGCAAAGTTAATAAAATTCAAGACTACCTTGACCCCTTTTTTTGATGGAGCAAAAAAACATTTTAAGACTACTTATTAAAGGCATTAACTTCCACACATCATTATTATAAATTTAAAAATTATGCAGCAGAATATGGGGTTCGAACATAGAATGTTTTCTCTTACAATTGTTTCTTTTTATTTTCCTCATACTTTTCAGTAACCAAAAGTATCATATATTACCATGGAACTCCTAAGAAACATAAGAACAAAACAAAAACTGGTAAAAAAAAGGGGGTAATTTGAAAGATAATAATAATAAATCCATAGGTTCCTTTAAAAACATAAAGAGAGCAAAAAAATTATGTATCTTTCTCTTCAACAAAGTCCACAAAGAGCTTCAATATTCTCTAGCTTTCTAATAGAACCCACGGATTACAATAGAACAAATTTTCAAAAATGAACATAAAAAGGAATAAGCATCAAAAACCCCTTAACTTTTTCTTTAATTATTTTTAGATTCCAACTACAATAAAAAAAGGAAGACAGGATATACTGAGTCTTCAAAAAAGATCTCATTTTTCATCGGAACAGAACAGAATAGATTTTTTCCGATTCTCTCTCGTGAATCCGATCCTCCAAAAAAAATTTAAGAAATTAGTGAATACGCAGAAGGCAGAGAACCCAAAATCAATTTTCCGGGAAAAACTTTTTGCTGAAACAAACAGATGAACAGACAACTAGTCTAATCCATCCGGTTATTCAAAAATTCCAGGGAATACTAAAAACCCAGAAGCAAAAAGCTACCTTTTAAGGAAAACTTTATACCCAAAAACAAAATTTCTTAACTTTTCACAAATGGGTCAAAGAAACCATTTAGCTCAAAAGTCCAAACACAGCATATTACATATACCATAAAACAAGAACTATAAGCACACATAAATGCATACAAAATCATTTACAGCTGATTATATTCAAACCCCATGTGTAAAACAACGCTAACGACCATACCCAGAAAGAAGAAAAGGTAAACGCACCTTAATTAGAGCTACAGAGTTTCACCCAGAAGAGGAAGAGATAAGCTCAGAGAAGTTGACGTTAAGCTAAGCTGAGCATCAAAGACTCGAAGAGCCTTATCTGTATCAAAGAAAAGAAACAGAAATGGGAGCCCAGCAACTTTCTGAGATGGTTCGAAACGAAAAGAGAGAGAAAGAGAGAGAGAGAGAGTCGTCGAAAACGAGTAAAATGGTTCAAAACGAAAGAGATAAAGAGAGAATATTGATAATATGAACATAAAGGTCTACTTTGTGAATTGTGTGTGTGTATGTGTGATATTTGTCATTTTGTCTTTGTTCATTTGTACTTTTGTTTTTAGGCAGATTAAATGCACAAAACATATGGATATGTATTTCTAGGTAATGGTGAATGTACAGTGTGTACTGCTGTGCATGGACTCGCTGCACTAGTCAAACACGTGTTCGTGAGTCTCTCCACCAATAAAATTGTAAAGTTATAACTTCCTTGCTAAGGCTTAAATTCAGAGTCAATACCTTGTTCGGTTTTGCTAGATGCACCATTGACCAATAACACCATGGCACTTTCGCACATCGTGTGTTTAAAAGTGTGTAATACATTATTGGGAAAAAAAAATTAACACTGGTTACATATAAGAAAGCACAAACTACATTATTGGGTTCGTAAACTTTAGGCCATAAGTTTTTTTTATCTCCAAAAGCTTAAAGTGATCATTATCAATAATATTTGACAAAATTGGCCAAATTCCTTGTTACTACTTAATTACAATTGTCATTTACATGTTTTAAGTAGTAAGGGTTGGCAATAACCTATTTTTCTTCTTCATTTTTTTGATAATTCAATACTATAATGAGGTAAAGAAGAATTTGAACCTTGATCCTCATAATAAATAATTACAAGCTATACCATTCAAGGCTCTTAATGACAGTAATCGTTAGAACGAAAAATGTCTTAGTTTTGCATATGTTTATTAAATCCAAAAATATCTCCTTAGTTTTGAAATATTATATTTATCTAAGTTATATAATTCATTTTCTAGGACAAAATTACTTTACCTCCATTAACATGGGGTGGAGTACTATATCAAGTAAAAAAAATGATAATGTTATCACTAGAACTCAAAGAATTACACGTGATACGTAATTTTTACAATTATAAGAATATTTCACACTAAATGGGGCTACAAAATATCAAAGATTAAAAACCCAAAATGAAGAATTAAAAACCCAAAACTCAAAGAATTACACGTGATACGTAATGTTATCACTAGAACTCTAGGTTGTATTGTTGCTTGATCTTTGCCAAAAACTCACGAGAGGTACAAGTTATCATGTTGCTATTTTTAGTAATTCAATAATTATAATAGTGCCATATAAAAAAAAAATTATAATAGTGCTAAAACCTGAACAGATCTATTGAAAATATTAGATGCATCTTTTTTTTTTAATTGAAAAACAAGATATATGAGTTGAATTACAAAACTCCTGATATTATTGTAAATTAATTTTGTGCATAAATAGTAATAAATATCATAATAAATGCATGAAGGTCATCCTCACTCCGCAGTTCATATATATAATCTCTAAAAATATATATTTTTTTATTTTTTATGAACATTTATTTATTTATTTTGCTGATACACTCAGTTTATATATACAAATTATAAACACAAGCAATAAATGCACCTTCATTTATCTATTAAAAAAATAGTGGATTGGTGCTACTCACTCTACACTATGGCTGTTTAAAATAACACCTTAAGCGCCTCTGTGTGGCCTGATTTATTTAATATCGTATGTTTGGGATAACTAAAAAGTACAAACATCCTATTAGAGAACATTGTACTTGCAGTTGCCAACAAGCCAAGGCAAACCGAGTTAGATTTATAGGCCAAAACTCAAAAGTGAGAAGTAATTAAATTCTAAACCATTCGTAAGGTTGTCTTAATTTTTTTTCTTCTCTTTTTTTCTTAATGGAAAATACTAAATTTATTGTTAATTCTAATAAAAAAATTTATAAATTAACATAATAATAAATATGATTAATAGTCAACAAAATAGTGCAAATAAATTTTTAAATAACTGACCCATCAATTTTCAAAGGCTTGTGTATTTAATTTTATAATATTCCTAATTTCATTTTTCTAGAAACGAACTAATATAAGTTTAAGAGGGGCTATGGCCTCCTGTGAAATTTTAAATTTATTTAATATATATAAGATTTGAAAGCTTAGGTCCAAAAATTTATACTTGATCCCCTCAAAACTGAAACTGATCCAAAGAACCCAAAAATTATAATGATAAATTGTCTCATATTTGAAGCTTACCCCCTCCCAAAATAAAAAAGCAAAAATTTTCTTTTACTGACAAAATAAAAACAAACTCCTTATTTATTAGCACCCAAATTAAAAAGTCTCTTCCTATAACAAAAAAAAAAAAAAAAAAAAAGGTCTCTAAGCTAGTTACCACCCTGAGGACTTCCACCCTAATAACTCAACACGTAGGTTGGTATCCACGACTGTGAACTTTAAGAAATTATCAAAGTATTTGTGAATTGAGCTAATGGCTAGTAAAAACCATAAAATCAATCGTCTACAAACTTATTTATAGAGTGTTTGTACTTGTGTTACTTTTGAAGCTTAATGGAACTAAAATAAGCATTTTCAATTAGTAGTGTTCTTTGATTATTGTGGTCAGAGTTTTGAGATTTTTTCCCTCTACATTTATCTAGTTGGTTTATAAAATCTGGCTATCACATTGAGGGAGGGACAAAATCAAAAATGTATTTCAAACAAATCGTTTAATTTTGTACATTGAAAAAAATTTATAAATGATTTTTGATGATTTTTGGGACTTAAAGTTTCATTCGTCAAAAAATAAAATTTCATGTTGGTAAATCATAAAAGATTCAATTAAAAAGTATCGCGTCTGTTTATATTTCATTAATACATAGTAGAGTATAACTAATTATATTTTTCAAATAGTAATTTTGTTTTGAAATTTATTATTTTCTTCTTATTGAATGATCAAAATTTTGTAATCCATACTTTTGACCTTTCCTTCTTATTCTAAGAATTGGAAAGAAATTAAATGAATGTAATCCAACAGTGAGCGAGTGTTGGACATTCGTGTACCACTGCAAGTAAAATTATCAATACTGGCGTGCGATACCAATACCTGTTCAAAATCCAACAGAGAAGAATAGTTTTGTTTATTAGCAAAAGAACACATATTTCTGAGTCGTTGGAAAGTCAAAATCAACTCTCTGCCTACTGTTTTTATTTATTTATTTATTTTTTATTCTTTTTGGCATGTGGCTACTTCCTACTGGGTAGCAGCCCAGTTCACAGAATCATCAAAACCAAAAGAAAGCAAAGCCAAACAACATGGCCCCACTCATGCTAGGATGGAGATGCTGACCATAAATTTTCCAGTCTTGATGAAATGATTTGGGGTATTTTACAAAATTTATCATTGATCTTTTTGAATGAGAAAACATATAATTTTTATATACTAAACCTATTTACACAAATAAATTTTAGCCTTACACCAAGCTTTTTTACTATATGTTTAAAGTAATTTTTTATTTTTACCAAAAAAGAAAGTAATTTTTTTATTGTTAATTTCATTTATATTATTGAATTATATTTTAAATTTTTTATTAATCTGTGCATGGTATGTGTATAATGCTAGTCTATACAATATCTCAATAATTAAGAAACTTTTATATATATATAGAGAGAGAGAGAGGGAGATTCAATCTATAACGTTTGCTTCTAATAATTTTATTTTTTATCATCAAATCAAGACACCAATTAATTTTTTGTGTAGACTAAAATTAAATCTCGAATTTTTTATTCAACCATTAATATTTCAAGAGGCACATTCTTTACACCTCAACAAATATTTCAAGAAGTTAAGGATTAACAAACATGACAACAAGTTTCATTAGGCTCTCCTGTTATCTTTTTGGCAGTATCTAACCATAAAATACTAAACTAATATATAAAATAAAATTTGAAACTGATTTTTTTCCTTCAATTTTGAAACTTTTTACAATCTTTAGACAATTAATTTAATAACAAAACCTTACATGATCGGGTCCGTTTGGATAGAGCTTATTGCTGAAAACTGAAAACTGAAAACACTGTAGCAAAGTAATTTTTAAATATGTAAATAGTGCTGTGGGACCCATTTTTAATATTTTTTTTTTCTGAATAAAGTGCTTGTGAGTCCCATGAACAGTGCAGCTACAGTGTGTGAACAGTGAAATTGGTCTCCCGCACAGTGAAATAACGTGCATGAACAGTACAGGTTACTGTTCATGCGCGTTGGAAAAAAAAAAAAAAAAAAAAGCTACAAAACGCATAATCTCAAAACGTGGCCACAATAAGCTGAATCCAAACTCAGCTGATGTATAACACTTACGTCACAAACGCAGCGTGTTAGATATAAACTATAATATTAAATAAAAAATATAATAAATAATTAAAGGTTAATGTTAATGAATGTGTATAAGATATTTGTTAATAATCTATTTAAAAAAAGTTTTTATGAGAAATTAAAATAAGTAATTAATGTTTGGATCACATTAACAGGTGTCATTAGAGTAATTATTAATAAACTATTTTTAAAAACTTTTAAGAGCCACGTTAAAGTATGCATTTAGGATAATTGTTAATAAATTATAATAGAAAAGTTTCGACATTATTTTTATAGGAAATATATGAAAGTTGTCAATAATATTTATTATTATATCATTCTCCCAATAAAATGTTTTTAAAAATAGTTCCTAAACCAATGCCCTTAAGGCATTGGTTAACATTTCTCAAGTTTTAATAATATTTTGAGAATTACATTTTACCATCTTAAACTATGACATAGATTACACTTTACAGGCAAAATTTGCTAAATAGTAGTTTTTTAGAAAAAAATTTGGTACATAGCATGTGTTTTGAAACTATTTTGTAAGTTGGACTGTTTTTGGAACTCGAGTTTGGGCTGAAACTCGAGTTTGCCAAACTCTTCAGCCCAAACTCGAGTTCCAAGCACTATGCAGCAATATTGAATGGAATTCGAATTCTAAAAACAGTCTAACTTACAAAATAGTTTCGTCGGTCTGTTGGTTTCCTAAAATTTTTCTAAAATCATGCTATCTGGCAAATTTTGCCACACTTTACACACCCTAAACTTTTCAAATGCACATTTTACACCCTAAACTTTGACCATTTTTACACTTTGCATCTTGAACTTAAATTTATCATTAACTTGGATGAAAAAGTATGACATCATGTGAAAAAACCAAATTGCTACTCTTCTTAATCCTTTAAAAACAAAGAAGAAACTACCCTTTACCACTTAAATTATACTTTTGATTACATTTTGCACCCTAAACTTTGATTTTCATCTAAGTTAACAGCAAACTTAACATCGGGTACAAAGTGTAACAAAAGTCATAATTTAGGGTGCAAAATGTGTATTTGAAAAGTTTATGATGCAATATATAATTTGGGGTATAATTTAGATTGGTAAAGTGTCATTTCTTTTAATACTAAATAGAAAAAGTTGTCAAAACATTTTTTTTTTTTAATTTTCTCATAAAAACTTTCCTAAATTGGTAAATTAACAAAAACCTTTTGGGCATTCGTTAACTTTTCCCTTAATGTTTTGATAATTTTTTCTATTTCTCATAAATGTGATGTCAAATTTTTTTTAAAATAGTTCATTAACAATTGCTGTAAGAGTACTCATTAACATGACCCATAATTAAAATTAAATAACAGAAATATTTTAAATTCTTAAAAGCCTAAGCTCACTGTTATTTTATATTTGTTGGCACTCGTGAAAGACCACTAAGAGCATTAGTATTGGTGGTGCTAAAATTTTTTTTTTTTTAATTTTTATCACCACCAAATGCAAAAGTAAGGCTCCATTGGTGGAGTTATAGCAAAAAATTTTGGCTTCTTCGTTATAGTATACAACCAAAGATGGCTGTGCACTGTAGCTCATAGAAAAAAAAAATTTATTTCTGCATTCACACTACTTTAATTATTTTACGGATTTTTTTTTTAATTGTAGTTGATATATTATTTTATTACGTTGAAAGCTAAAATAAAACCACTAATATTGAATGTTTTGTAAAGTAAAATGATAAAATAGATAATATAACTTTTTATGGTGTTAAATAGCTAAAATTATAGCTCCACCAATTAGATGCTTTCATAAAACTAAAGAAATTTTTAGCAAGCTCACTGTTATTTTATATATAATTATATATAATATGACAATGACATGAGCTCAATAAAAATTTGGGTAGTGTTAACTGTTAAGAAATTATTTTAAATTAGATATTTTTTTATATCAAATTTTTGATCAGCTTTATAGTGTTGAACGAATAAAATAAATTTTTTTAAATTTTACCTATCATTTCAGTAATATTTTCAACCCATTTTGATATCAATTTATGTCAATTTGTTATTAACCGGACTTGGATAAGAATAAGGATAAAAGGATGCGGAGTGTAATGAGAAGTAAGCGATTTTTCAATGTCCTCTCTATATGGCTCGACTGACAACGTAGCGTAGGATAGGAAAACTGAGATTAGTGATTCTCAGTAGTCATTGTTAATTTGTTATTATAATATTATCATTATCCTTTTGAGTATCCATCAACGCCTCCATCAACGAGAAAGAGAACCCAGAAAAGGATATTCCCATCTGTAGGGGTCCCTTGGCACGTACAACGTAAGTTTTGAGCCATTTATAATTTATAGATAAGGTGGTTTATAGATAAAGTGGTGCAACAAATGCCACAACTCGTCCAGTAGTAAATTGTGGTCGGTAAAGGAGTGATGGTGCGTTTATATAAAGACACCCTTTCACCAATTATAACTCATCATATAGGTAAGTTGTGGCATTTATTGTGTCAATTTATGTGACAGAAGACTTGTTCTAATTAATATGTCCCTTTCTCCGGTACATTTTCACAGGACCAATCTTGACAACCTTTTCCTATATCCCCACCACACCCACTTTTTCTTGTTTTTTCTTTTTGATAATGCCGTTGTTAGTTAGTTCAAAAATTGAGTTAGAGGTTGAGTTCAGTTAGCTTACTGTTTACTTTTAAAAAAAAAATAGTGATATTTATCTTATATTAGTTGTGTGTATCTAGTGTCCGCTATTTATAACGTCAATCTACAATTACAAAGGTTAGACACTTTTGTAGTTATACTTTAGTTATGTAATGTATTATAGACCCGATTTAAAACACTATTATTATTTTCTTGTTTGTTTTAATAAGTATTACTGTTTATTGAAAAAAAAAAAATAGGGATGTTTATCTCACATTAATTGTGTGTGTCTAGTATTCACCACTTATAACTGCAGTTTACAACTACAAAAATTAGACCATTTTGTAGTTGTACTCTAGTTATGTAATGTATTATAAACCCGGTTTAAAACACTATTATTATTTTTCTGTGTGTTCTACTTAGTAAAAAATTATTATTATTATTATAATTTATAATATGTATAAAAAAATTAGGATGAACAACCCTCGTAATAAGTGGCTTAATTTTATGTTTACAGTTTGGGAAAAAGACTTTATAAAAAAAATAAATAAACAATGGGAAAACGAGTATAGAAGTTTTTTAACAACATTACACACATTTTTACACACATTTTCACCCACACCTATATAAAAAACACCCAAATAAAATAACTCAAACTACTCTACCAAACACCCCCTATATGTTTTTGTCGTACGTTCTGACCACAAGTATTAGACCGATCTTGGTGTGATAGGGGAGGAAGAAATTAAGCAAATAATTGAAGTTTGAAAGAATCAATATTGTATGGAAAATTAGAAATCATATTTGCTGGAAATCCCTAACCATGTCGGATTACAATTCATTTCTAGCTTAAACACCCGCAAGATTTTTAGGAATTCAAGTGCTAAGAAGTATGTGTGCATGGTACTTGAGATTAGATATTAAAAATCTTGTCTTTTTGGTTATGTTGGCTTAAATTTTGAAATAAAATAATTTAACTTTATGGAACAATACTCAGTTTATTTAGCTAAAAAAAAAAGTTTAGTTCCAATTGGAGCTATTTTCCTCTCACCACTTAGCAATTGAAGAGACTAGGGCTGTCCACGGGTCGGTTTTGGACCCAACCCGGATTGGACCTGCCGGCGTCGGGTGGAGGGTGGTGGAACCCGAAATCAACCGTTGGAAAAATCGGTCGAGTCAGTTTCGGGTGAGGGTGAGGGTGAGGGTCGGTTGCCGGAATACAAAGAGGCATCGAAATCTTAAAAAAAAGGTTGCCAGAAACTGGAAAACTTGCTGCATTTTTTGCCGAAAACTGCATATTCTTCGCTGAAATTTGCATTTTTTCGCTAAAAATTGCTGGAATTTGGCCAGATCTGGCTTGTTTTTGCAGGATTTGGCCGAATTTTTTTATAGCTTCGGTTGGGTTCGAGTTACTTGGGTTTTAAAGATGCAAACCCGCCACTCGACCCACCAATGTCAGTTTTTGAGAATGGAAACCTGCCGCTGACCGACTGAACCTTTGGTTCGAGCTTGAATCGGGTCGGTGTCGGGTGGTTTGGCTGGGTTGTCGGGCTCCGGTCGGGTCTAGACAGCCCTAAAAGAGACTGCTCATTTGTAGTTTTAGTCACGTAACTTTTTTAATGAGTTTTATAAATTGTCACAAAATAGGATAAATGGTGTGTTTTAAATCAGTTTGATACTAAACTTTTTGTCCCAAGAAAATCTACCATATTTTCGTTGCATGCTTTCTCTTCCTCACATGAGGGTGGACCCTACAAGCCCTTACATGAGGGTGGACCTCACACATGTGGGGTCCATCCAGGGGCGGAGCTGTGTTGAAGGTGGCCCCCCCAAAATTTTGAAAAATTTTAAATTATATATATAATTATTTTAGTATTTTCAAAGTTTAGTCTATAAAAATAAGAGTTGGCTCTCCCAAATATTTGAATTAGTCCAATGATGCTCTTTAAAAAAAAAAAATTGGTCTAATAGTTATAGAGAAATAACTTTATTTTTCGCAATTCTATTTTTTTTTATTGTAAAATGCACTCTTACATCTGTTAAATATTTGATAAAATTTGTCATCAAACATATTTGAATTTATCTTTTTTAACCCGTTATGCGACGATTAATAAGTCATCGACTCATTAAAAAAATCTTGTCACTAAAACTACACATGAAATGTGTCTTTAGTTGACACATAATAAGTTAGAGCAAAATAGCTTTAAATATGTTTGGAGCCTAACTTATTTTAATGTCTTTAGTTGCATGTTTTTGAAATTTTCATTAGTTCAATTGAAAGATTTTTTACTTTAATATAAAATTTGATAATTTGTATTTAAAATGAAACTTTTTAAGAATTTCACTATGAAAATGGAAAAAATGAATTTTATTTTATAAAGATCGTCATCAAACATAATTTTGATTGAAAATACTAATTTTTTTTTTTTTGTTGGGTCAGTGTATATATGTAACTTATCAAATAAAAAAGTGTGTATATGTGTGTATATATAATAAAAAACGTGTGTGTATATATATATATATATATATATATGTATATGAGGGTTGTTTTGATAAATATATTAGTGCCACAACTTAGCCCCCAAACAAAAATTCCTAGCTCCGTCCTGGATCTATCCTCATTTGAAGGAGAGGAAACATACAACAGAAACACAGTATACTCTCTCCTTTCCGTCCTTTGTCCCAAACATGATAGTAAAATTTTTAAATGAGTTATTCCCACAACCTTATGATAAAAAATTACGTAACAATTTCCTCATCTTTAAATAACATGAAAGCCAAGGATTATTGCACACGAAATGGCCAAAAAGTCGACCTACAAACTTTAAGACAAAAGAAATCGATTAAGCCCTAGTAGCACAATGTTTTTAACGTGCAAATGACGTTTTTTTTTTTTTTTTTTTCCCGAGATCCAACTTTCGCACGCTTCTACAATCTACAGTTATGCCCAGAAAAAGTCATGCCCTCAATCGATTAGAATCTCGTAGGGTGAGATATTCTTTTCACTAACAAACGTGTTTCCCAACAAAAGCTAATTGAATAGTTTAATCTAATGAACCTAATTTTTAATTAATTGTACAGTTTTTTTAGGGGGCGACAAACGAAAGAGAAGACTTTAAAACATGGACCAATGTATGTTAATAAAGTGTATATATACCATACAACGTGACCTACTTTATTATGGGGTCCTTTTCGGTTTCCTAATCTTGGAGGCATTAATCATGTTCATAGAATCTTGGCCCACATTGTGAGTGGCTCTCATGGAGAGTATGCTTTTTTTCCTATCAGTATTTTTCATAGAAATTGGTACCATTAAATGGTATTATCAATTTATTTATCATTAATGACCAAAAAAAATTGTTGGATTATTATTTTTTTTTAGAAAACAGTAATACTTATTAAAATACACAAACACGAAAGTAATATATAGATTTTTATAATCAGTTTTATAATACATTACATAACTAAAGTACCACTACAAAATTAAAATTATTTATTATGTAACTTTTACATTACTTAGTAACATTTTATTTTCAATTCAAAGATAGTGTCGCTACCCGTCCATGGTGGATGGGTTTTTGCTAGTTCAAAACAATGTATTTTTAACAAATAATTATTTTAAAAAAATATTTTTTCTCAAAAATCTCCCCTTTTAGCCCATTTCATAAACTTTTCAACTGAAAAATGTAATGTTGATCTCAATTTACAAGTTTTTTGAACTTTTAAAACAATACATAAAACATGATTTTTTAATCGAATCCTAAATAAAACTTGATTAAAGCGAAATTTAACATGCATTTTAAGAATATAAAAAACGTGTAATATAACAGTGAAATTTTAAGAAGATTATTCCTATAAAAAGATTTTGTGTGACACAATATTGAGTGAGATTTGTGTTAAATATTAGAAACATATATATATATATATATTTAAAATATTGATAGCAACTGCAAAATTCTTTTCCAGTGAAGAAAGAAAGAGGTGGAAATTTGTAGATTAGATATTCAAAAATTGGAGAATGAGGATAGTGAGTATAAAGAAATCAAATATGTTTATTTTAGGTAAATAGTGAGAAAGGAGAGGTGGAGTTTGAATCACAAACATGAAAATTGGAGAGAATATTATTACTATTAGACTATCATTTAGACCTCAAAAAATCATATAGTTGATGAAACATTTTTGCAGTGCTTTTGGTTTACAACAAAAAAAATAAGAAAAATAAGTGAAAGATGGGTCACTTCACTTGGAGGAGAAAAGTGAGGAAAGAAAGGGGAAAAAAATGATGAGTCTTAATGTTTTCTTTTTCCTCTTCTTTTAAAGGTTGAACGATAGCTTTTTTTACCATCATGAACGAAAACATCATATCGAAAACGTTTACAAAGTTGGTAAATGAAATTGATAAAATTAAAATTTTAGATATTAAATTAAAAAAGTTTCCTAAATTTAACAGGGTCAACCTGAAATCTCTAAAATATTGGGTAAAGAATATCTCCACCTATTACAAATATAGAATGTGAGGTGACAACAGCCTGGTTAGGAGGGTCTACAACCAAAGATGAATTTTTAGTTGCAGATGCCTTGTCATGTTCGGTGGAACATCACTGTCCCTTAGGTTCCAAATTTTGAACTTTGTGTATCCTTTTCTTGATTCATCATTACAAATTCCCAACTTTTAACTATTTATCAGCAACTTCTCTCAGTCTTCAGGCTCACGAGAAGGTATTAGGTGCCATTACTCCCTAAGCCCCTAATCCAACCCAGTTGGACCAAGGGTAACTCTATAAGAGTAGGAATTTTATACATGTCCTTGATAGATTTAAGTAGGACAAGCTAAGTCAAGATACTAAATTAGATATTCAAACATGGTTTATTTTCTTGTCGGTAAACTCAAGTTTGTTTACGAATTATTTGATTAAATTTTTTTTTTTTTATGTATACTATACATGATTTGAGTTAACTAGAGAAAGTGATTTAAAAAAAATAAAATTATAAAAATTAGATTCACCAAATTTGTATTATTAAAAAATATATATATTTTAGTATAAAATGGACTATTTACATTAGCTCTAAATTACAAATAATAATTTGATATCTTTTAAACTTATTTGCATAATTCAATATAAAAAAGTCTATATAAGCATATCTTTATTCATGCATGGTATAATATATAATATTATATATACTTTAATCGAGTCTCAAACACACGAATATTATAATGTTTGAACTTCTCTCAGTTTCAGTTTGACTCATTTACTAAATAAACGAATATAAATAAATTTGTTATTGAGTCGAATCCTAGTTATTCAATACAACTCAGTTTATTTATGACCCTAGACGAGAGAGGGAGCATGAATTGTTGATAAGTTTAAAAAAACAAATTAACTACTGTTCTTTATTCGCTGGATATAAAGATATTAATTAGAAACTCAAAAACAACTTGCCTATTACAATAGCCTCCAAACAAACAGGGCATCATCAGGGCCCATTTTGCTAATTCATGTGGAGCAGAGCAATTTTTGCTGTTCTACGCACCCAACTAAACAGACCAGAGAAACCAGATTTTTTTTTATTTTTTTTATTTTTTTATAATAAATTAAGTACTGCTTGTGTAACATGAGCTATGGCTTTATTTATTTTATTTCTCAAATAAAGTTAGGATTAGAGGGTCTCAAGCACAAAAAGGCATCATCTTTACCCATTTAATTGAATTCTATATTATGCAATCAAATCTCCGTGTATGGCCCATAATTTCCATGCCTAAACAGCTTATTAAAATAAGTCAAAATGGCAGATTAGGATGAAAGCTATGACTCAGATAACACAAATTTATAACCTCCAAAGATGCTTTACAACCCCTGATTAGATGTGTATAGCAAAGGTTTGATTAGCTGGATCTGGTCATATCATGTCTAAAAATGAAAAAAAAAAAAGGAGTGATTGAGAGTGGGGTTTATATATGATTATCCTACTCATAGGCCTTTGGTAACTATTTGAGCTTCAGGCCCAAAATCAAAACAAACGCTATAAAAACAAACTTCTAGTTTTTCTTGTGTATTTCGGTTTCTAAATGCATAGATACAAATGATCCTATCCAAATGGACCAAATTCCAAACTTGTTCTAGTAACTTGCTCAAGTTGTAACAGTGTAACTAAATTGCGAAGTTGATGGGAAACCAAGGTTTGAGAATCTTAAAAAAGGGTGGAAACACATGGTCAAAATGGCAATAGCTAAGTAAATCCAAAAATTGGCACAAACAAATCACAATATTGACCAAAAATGGCAAAACAAAATTGTACCGAAATGAACCCACAACGTGGCAGCATGAATGTTTGTTGTGGAATTGATCAGCCCAATAAAGAAAGGGCTAACAGAGATGCCATGCCATGCCAACTCTTAAGTTTTCTCCCACAAAAATCTCTCATCCCCCACCTCTATTTTTTCCAATTCCTCAATACAATACAATTCTCATACCCCTATCAAACTAGGGGGGTCTCCTTCTGTCTCTTCTCTTTGTTCCGGATCACTCAGTCCCTCTATCTCTCTTTTTGTTTGCTTTTCCTTGCCACATTCTCAAAGGTTCATCTCTTATTGGAGGATAACATGGTATGATCTTAAACCTCTCTTGCTTGACAGATATTTCATTGTTTTTTTGCAAATTTTGTAATGGGTGAAGCTAAAGTGAGGATTATAGGATTGAAAAGGTATGCATTTCCAATAAAATGGTTCAATGTTGAATTATTATTGTGGTAGGGTTAAACTTGGAAATCGTGACTTTAATTACTTTTGGGGATGTGTGTAAAATTGTGTATAACAGTTTGTGTGTAATAAACATTGCTCATTATGGTACATGCTATGGAATAATTCATTGTAATTAAATTTCACTATTATAACTGTCGATCTACATTCTATTGAGTATTGAGTGGGTTTTTTTTATTTTTTTTTAATATAAAAAAAACCTTCCAATGATGCGCAATGGAACTATTTCAATTGTCATGTGATGTAGAAACGTGCCTGAATCTGTGCAATTGGACTTTACATCATCATTTCCTGGCATTTTAGGATCAAACTTGGAAGATTATTCTTCCGAATACATTCTATTCATGTAGGATAATCACACCACGGCCTAATGGCACAAATATGTCTCCACAATTTTCACATGGCCGGCATTAGTTAAAAAACATTCTTCATTTCATCATTGGCTTTGAAACAATTACGATTTGCCATTAACAAGTTAAGTAGAATTGGATCATTTATATGGGTCCAAATTAGCCTAACTAGTAATATTTCTTGTGCTAAAAAAAATGGTATATTAATCTAATGATGACGTAATATAAAGAATTGGATCCTTTAATTTTTTTTTTTGTCCAAGTATTATTTATTAAATTATAGTAAAGAACAATAGTTATTATGGATAAAAATTGATGCCTTTGTTTCTTTTCTTTCTTTTTTTCCCGCAATACATAGGCAAATGCAGCGTCTGGAATGGCTGTGCATGATGACTGCAAGCTCAGGTTCTTGGAACTAAAAGCTAAGCGAAACTATCGGTTCATCGTGTTTAAGATTGAAGAGAAGATCCAACAGGTGATAGTAGAGAAGCTTGGGGGTCCTGAAGAAACCTACGATGATTTCTCTGCGTCTATGCCAGCCAATGAGTGCCGTTATGCTGTCTTTGATTTTGATTTCACTACCGACGAGAATTGTCAGAAAAGCAAAATTTTCTTCATTTCATGGTAAGTTTACTTAAGAGCCAAGAGTTTTGTAGTTCAACTGGTACTTAATTTTTATAGTTTTCAATAGAGACATCTAAGGTTTAAATTCTCCCTCTTCCAGCTATCAAATTATTAAAATAAAAAATTAATTAAAAACTTGTGTGAGAGCTTATTAGTGGCATCAATGTTTATTTTTCCCCCTAATGATATTCATGATTAATAGATGGTATCAGGCATAGTAATTCATTAAGGCATAGTAATTCATTATGGTCATTGTTGGTGATGTGTGTTAATCCTATACTGCTATATATACAATATATAACATTAGGAAATGACCCAATAGCAAATTTGACCTCTAAAAGAAAAATTAAGTGCATCTTAGTGAAAAGTTATATAAATAATTATGTCATAGAGGTTTTAACAGTGAGACATAAGTTTATGTGTATAATTTCAATATTGGTTTGGTTTTACTCATCTATTTATATTTTCATATCACATTGTCTATGTAGGTCACCTGACACATCCAGGGTGAGGAGCAAGATGCTTTATGCAAGCTCGAAGGACAGATTCAGGAGAGAATTGGATGGTGTTCAAGTTGAGTTGCAAGCAACAGATCCTAGCGAGATGAGCTTAGATATCATTAAAGGCAGAGCTCTCTAATTGTTAGAAAGCACTACTTTATCTTCACAACAGACTTTGATTTGAGGAGGTTTCCTTATTGTTTATTAATTAGTGAGCTATTCCTCTTTTCCGTTTTTGATTTTTTTCTTTTCTTGTTTTGAAGTTAATCTTTGTTTGGAACCTCGGATTTAAATCTGAATGATGAAAGATAATTCATGTTATACATATTTCTGTTAAAATTTGGCACATGCATCACAAGTGGTGTGCCTTAATTTAATTTTTCATTGTCTCTAGTTTTCTTTTTCCATAGTAACATGTTGACCTCCTGGTCATTTTCTTCTCCATAATCACTAATCTTGCAATTATTGCATTAATGTGTTTTTTAAAGTAATTTGACTTACTTTTCGAAGGCATTATTTAGCACAGAATTGCTGAATTGCAACCAAAAAAGAAAAAAAAGAAAAAAAAAAGACAACTACTAGTAGTAGATCGAATATTAGAAATATTTATATTTGAGAATTTTAGTATCTCAATTTTTTTTTTTTTTGGTGTTGTGTTGTATTCCCTTCTCTTACCGTGCACATTTTGAGTATCCCAAAGCCCCCACAATCATATTCCTCTTCCTTCTTAGACTAGCTTTAGTGTGAAAATTATTGTATTGTGATCCCCTTCTCAAAGCCAATTGATTCTTGATCTTTGCTTCTACATTATTTCCTCTCTATCTATTAATTCATTCACCCTACTCTTTAGTGCCCTAACTCATACTAGCCCCTCTTTGTCATGATCCATACTTTCCAATTTTGTAAAACTTCATTTTCCTTTGACAAATACATCTTTTTTGGTCTCTATATTTTGGGAACATTTTTATTTTGGTTCTTATGTTTTGAAAAGTTTCAATTTGGTCATTGATTTTTTCAATAACTTTTCCTTTTAGTCTTTGTTGTTATCTCAATTTGGTCATAGCATGCTTATTAATTAAGTATTTCATCAGCCATGTTAGAGTTTTTTTTTTTTGGTCACTAAGATGATAACAAGGATCGAAATGAAATTTTTTTACAAAATTAAGGACCAAATTAAATTTTTTGAAAAGATTAAAGACCAAAATAAAAATAACCTCAAAATATAAGGGAAAAACAAAGGGTTTTGCCTCTTTCTTTTTTAACATCCTTTGTATTTTATGAAACACCCCTTTATTCCGCCTACTCAACACAGCACTGTCAGCACCACATTCTTAATTTTGTCATAAATGTTTTAGCCATCCACCACCCGCATTCAAACATCTCATATTATCTCACACTGTCCTCGTGCCCATGCCTTCTCAAACCAAAACTATTGTGGTTCATGTCTCCTCCTTTCTTGCGTGTTCAATTTTAACAAGATTGGTCTATGATCCGACGCTAGAGCCATAAGATTATGAATTCGAGCTACCGGAAATAGCATCTCCCATTCACAAGTTGCAACAACCCGATCAAGTCTCTCTCGCACATTGGTTTCTTCCTCCCTTGAATTATCCTATGTGTACATTGGTCCCCAAATACCTAAATCCTTCAGCTTTTTCTGTCAAAGTGAAGTTCCCCCAACTTTCCTCCAGCACTCAAGTCATCCTCATAGCATTTACATAGCTAATTCAAGCCCTCAAAAGAGTCCCACCTTATTGGGGTTTGTTTAGGCTTGTACACTCACAAGTATAGAGGCTTCCACAGAAACTTTAAGATCCCATTTGGTTAGAGTTATTTTTAGGGGATGGAAAATAAGGAGAGAAGTAGAGAGAAAATGATTTTTTTGGGTGTTTAGTTGGGGTGATTTTAGGAGAGGAAACTGGTAAAGTCTAGATTTTTTCGAACCAAATCGGGGAGAAAATGAGGAGAGGAAAATGGAACACAAAAAACTCCTGCATGTTGGACCAAAAGGCCCCTGAGTAACATTCAAATGGGTTTGTTATTTTCTTCTTCCTTTTTTATTTTTTTTTATTTCCTTGGGTTTTAGGGTTTTGTCTTTTTTGGTACTTCCTATTCCCCCCCTCCCCCTTTTTCTTTTCCTCTTTTTTTAACCTAATAGGAGTACGAGAGTAAATTTATACAAAATACATTTTTCATTTTCACATTTTTCTTCTCAGCTAAATAAAAGAGTTTTACATTTCTTTATTTTTAAACACACCATAGTCCATGAGGTAAAACTAAAATCTATTATAGATGAGCTTATTTCCTTCAGCTTATTTAGTTTTTAGCTTTTTTTTTTAGTATTATTTATGAATCCCATTACACTTTCTAGTACTATTCATAAGTCATCTTGTATTATTATTTAGCTAACTTCTAACTTTTTTTTTCCCCTACTCTTTTAACAAAAAAATTTCAGTCCACTTTTTCATCGCTTTCCAATTGTCTATCCTCACTTTTGCACCAAAGGTGTTACGAAGCTACACATTAGGAAAGCTACATTTTAATGAAGTTCAAATCTTTCCAAAATTTTTTTATCAATTAAAATAATTGACATTTCATTCTCTATGCATATTATTTAATATTAATATAAATTCTAAAATTTTCTAATTTATTTAAAGTTTAAACGAGCCACATATGAATCGAATATTACACAATTTAGGACTAGACTGAATGAATGAATGACACACCTAATATCTTGTAATGGAGTAATGATATTGCCTGATCAAGAGAAATCAAGGCATGAAGCTCACTTGCTAAGGGAATGGGCTGCTTCATTGGCTTCTCTAGAGGCCCAACTAAAAGGCAGTGAGTGAATCTCTTGTTAATGGAGTTTAATTATATAATGCACGTAGTAGTCCCCTAGCATGGCTTCATTCAAAGACCAATGGGAAAATCAAGTTTCATTCTTCTCCTTTCTGGTAGGCATAGGACGGTAACAATACAGTTCAAAATAGTTAGTACCAACAAATTGCAAAAACAAATCATATTTGAAAGGTGTAATTCATCACCTCCTATGATCAGAAACAAAAACAAAACCACAACAAAAATATTTTGATATGCATGTTGTCTTATGGACAAAACTTTTGCTTCCACGCAACTATAGCGTGCAGCATATTGGAGGATTATATCTGAGCACGGCAACATGAAGATTACTGCATTCATTCTTCCATGGGTTGATTCTTTGCCTCTGCTTGAGATACCTTGACCTTGATCTTTGGAAGAGTGTAAGATTTATCCTCCTCGAGAACAGATGGGGCTTTCACCAAGCTGATGCTTTGCTCCAGCTCCTTTACTGCCTCTCTCATCAGCTGGGCCTTCTTTCCCTTCTTTCTGCAAGTTGTTTTCAATTACATGTCAAATGATATTCATCATCCTACCTATATATATATTTACGAACAAACGATGAGAAGAACAAATTACCTTGTCTCAATATGTTTGGCCTCCCTCCTTGATCTGACTTTATCAATTGTCTTAATGGCCTTCAGAGTGTTTTCTGTGAGATTCCTGTCATATCTCTCTGGCCTATTACGCTTCCTCTCAAACTCAAAAGTAGAATCCTGCAATATATGGAAGCAGGAAATAGAAAAATTGATAAATACTCAATCTTTTCTTATCCAATCAATAGTGGTCCTGTCACTGTCGTCATGAGAAATACAATGAAGTTTAATAGAAGATCAAGCAAACCAATCATATTTACTTGTGTCATGTCCTTTCCATGCAACCGCCTATAGGCCTTGGTCCATTTCACCTTACGAGGATTCCTCTTCATCTTGAAGTTCTTGTGGCATTTGGATCTACAGAAGCGAAAAATCTGCAGAAAGATCACCCGTCAGAAACTAGAGACAAAGCATAATTGTATGACAAATGGATAATATGCTACCAAATGATTGACTACAGACATTTTAGAAGGCATGCAATCTAGCTTTAACAAAAACAATAAATAATTTCAATATAAAAAAAAAATATATATATTTTTGGGTAAGCAATTTAAAGTTTGCATTTACACATAATTTTTGTGAAGCAGCATATAAACTTAGACATTGGAAAACAAGAAAAATTTGATTGCTATTCTAGACTTATACATCTAGCAAAATATCACGACTGACACAAACCCATCAACTTGAAGAATTTCAAATTGGTAGTGACTCCAACAGATGGAACTTATTTATCTTAGTTCGGTTTTTTTAGTAAGTTGATTGGTAAGCTCTACATGCCCCCGGTCAATCTCACAAAATTGATTATGATATTTGAAACTAAATAGTTGGTAAAACCAGAAGCTAAAATAAATGGAAAATATGGTATGACACAACTAAATAAAGATCAAATTGGATAAAAAAGCTTAAGAAGGGCAAAGGAATAAATAAAGAACAGCGAATTCCCATAACAAAATAACAACTCACCTTTGCATCATTGCGGACAAACTGTATACCATGCCCTGGATATACAGCCGAGGAACAGAACCAACACTTTTCTATCCTCATGTTATTCTCAGGTCAACAAAAAATCCAAGTTCCTGGAAAAAAAAAAAAAGGTCATGAAGTTAAACTACAAACAATAAGAATAGGTCAACATATCATTCTCCACCTAAGCTAATGAATAAGGGAGGAACCCCCAAATCCAAGAAAGTTCCATAGTACACACTTATTAGTGCTCAAGGCCACCAACGTTATCAGAATACAGATCCTACATGTGATTAGAGGGAATTTGCGGTTGGATCAACAATAATTATAATAACATAACATTAATAATTATTATATACGTCGAATAATTATACCGCAATTTTTACAGCATCACGGCTACATCTCTACAACATAAAGAAATGTACTTTTCTTTTCTAGCACAAATAACCCAAAAGTTTAGTAGTTATCCACCATGTACCAAACCTACCAAACATTAGCAACTGAAAATGTTTTCCAAGTTCCAAATCAACACCACAATAAGTTAATAAATAAAATAGCTTAAATTAATTACACAACTGCTTTAAAAATAAACAAGAAAAGGTGAAAAAATACACTATTGGTCCCTAAAATTTTCAGGTTCTACTTCAGTTCATGAAATTTGAAAAGTTAACTACATGTAGAAAAGCAGTCATGAAGCTTCAGCCACCATAGTAATGCAGAAGACAACATGCAGTTAACCCGAGTTTTGCAAAAAGCGCGATAAACTGAAAGTTATTCCTGTCATTCTCTAGCTCAATTAGAAAGCAATTATAACCCTATAAAAACTAAGTCCAATTTTTTTTTTTTGTTTAATAATAAATTTGATAATGCACCCAATGACTTGAACCCACAACTTCAATCTTCACCTAAAATTATAACAATATATCAGAGCAAACCCAATTGGACACAAAAATCCAATTTTTATTCAAATTTTCTAAGAAACCAAAGCTACAAATGAACAAACCCAACAAAACTCTAAAACCCATTTTCATTTTCTATCAAATTTTACTAAGAAACGAACAGCTACTCATGAACAAACCCAACAAAAACTCTAAAACCCATTTTCGTTTTCGATCAAATTTTCTCAGAAAGCTAACCATGAACTAACAAAAAACGAGGAAAACATTCATAGATTGACACCGGAACCAGAAAATACTCACCGAGAAAGGAGTCGAATTCCTCAATCAGAGTCGCGGAGGACACGGCTGTCTTCCTTACTCGGCGTCGCACGACACGACACGACACGGCGAGTCTCTCTGTATCGAGAAAATTTCAGACTAGGGCTTTGATTTTGGGGGAGATTTTAAATGACATTTTAAAGTTTTTAATGGGCTGGGCCGGTCAAAACATGTATCATACCATGACCCATTTTATCAGATTGGGCTCGAAGCTAGAGGCCCAATAATAAAAAAAAAAAACCCTTGTAATGCTGTGCAGTAAGATCTGCTGAATGTGATCCTATGATTCGGAGCGTGATTCCAACACAATTTCACTTTCTATATCTGAATCAATTTCAAGGGGTAGGATCGTAGGATCTGCGTCCTAGGAGCGCAATTTTGATAACCATGAGAAATATGATATGCCAATTGAAGATGCATGAAAATCGTCAGTGAGTTGATGGCTCTTGATCACGCTGATAGGTACCTGAAGTGAAATGAGGTGGAGTTAAGAAATGAGGAGAGCTGTCACTTATATAGTGGTGGGGAAGAGCCCTAGATCCTGAGAACAGGGGGATTTTCCTTATGGGGAGAAGGTGGAGTTAATGCTACGAGATCTTGCGGATACTCTCTATTTTGGGAGGTGACAATCGTGCGATAGGGTCTATGTGCGTGATATACAAGATGTTTCCATATATGAGTATGTGTGTAGATCAAGTAAGGCCACGTAAGACCTGTCGACATGCCTCTCCGTTAGTTAAGGGTCCTCCATCAGCCAGACATCCTTCGTCGGTCAGTCCGAAGGGATGCACCTGTCAACTTTGTCGCTGAATGGCTGTCGGCTTCCTAAGGAAACCGACAATCTCTATGGAGTCAACAGTTCCATAGGGACCGTCAGCCTTTTCACTAATGGGTTTTGTTTCCTTATATGTCCCAATTTTCTTTACCAAAAAGACCCTTATCACCAACCAAAGCCTTTTTTTTGGGAAAATTATTTTGTAAGAGTTTTTATTGTGTTTCATTTAAACCTTAAACATTCAATGTTTCATTTAAACCTTAGAGTTTCTGGTACGTTTCCTTTAACCCTAAAAGTTTGTAATAAATTTCATTTAAACCAACTGAATACATGATAATGATATTTAACAAGATTAACAAAAAATTAGAACACATCATACAAGAAATGTTTTATGCAACATGTGTGTGTGTACTATAGGATCAGAAAGTGAGAATGATCAAAATTTATGAGTAAATTAAAAAAAAAAATGTATATATTAACCCATGTATATAGGTAAGTGTTCTGATCATCTTTATTTCAGATATTGCACTTCAAAAGGTCTTTTCTAGTTAGAGACACTTGGATTCCCTCTCCAATAGGGTACCATGTCCTTCCATTTGACTATTGTATTGTCTTGTTTTATGTCATTTGACACACTTCTCCACGGCTTTATATTGGTCTAAAAATCCCCCCCCCCACCCTAATTGACAATCTCTCTCTCTAGCACTCAGTATATTATTAAATTTCAGAAATAACAGTTTCAACCAAGAAATGGATAAAATCATATTCCCCTTTTAGAAGTTTGGTTTTAATTCAAAGGTTGGCCAATGATTTTGAATTCTACTTTGGCCAAAATTTGGCACTCTTAATTCAAAGGTTGGCCAATGATAAGGTCTACGAAATTGGAGATAGCTTTAGGATCAAGATCGGAGGATGGATAGTTGATATTTCTTGTTCTTTTTCAATAGCCAATTCTTCTTAACACCATGATGCCCTTAAGAAGTTCTAGCTTATACCAAGATATATAAGGTTCCAAAGCTCAGAAACCAAGCCCAGTTCTTCTTACATACCCACTTCTCTCATTATATTCTTTTTTCTTTGAGAAATGGCTTGTTAGGAGCCTAGAGGTTCCTAATGGGGATGGGTATGAATTGTAGGGGGATTGGTTGGAATTGTAGGGAAATTGACTTAATTCGAAATAGTCACCCTCCATAGAGAAATAGAGAGATTAAAAGAGAGAGAGAGAGAGATGCACTAATGCACTAAGAAATTGGTTTGTTCTTCATTTGATATCTAATGTTGAATTACAATCATGTATTTATAGGAGACTAGTTCTAATCTTATTAGCCCACATGACCTTATCCTATTGATTCTATTATTCCTCATGTGCATTAATAATTTCAACATGTGCGAAATGTGATTAACATGCTTGGAATTGTAACTAACTAACTAACTAACTAAATCTCAATACAACAATTATTATCCATATGCTTATAGCATTTCTAACATTTCCCTCCCCTTGAAAACACCTTGCCCACAAGGTGTTGTAATCTTCACGGGGGGTGATCGGCCACTACACCAATACCTTAAGGCATCTTGACCGTTGAACACGCCAACAACTCCAAAGCAATCAATCACAGCCCAAAATTTGAGTAAACAAGTTTCATTTCGAATTAGACCAGCAAACTGAATTAGACTAGCAAATGAAAACTCCTAGCAGAACCTTGATCTTTGATTTGTTGGATGATTAAAGCCATGCACAACAACCCCAACAAGAAAGTTTACTAGTACACCATCACATATGAGAGTGTGTCCCTCTAGACCAATAAGGTCGAATTCTATCGTTCTTTGTTGTCCGTAGTATACATCATCTTCTTTTTTTGCGTAGACCATAGCCAAAGCACCAAGGAACTCAAAACATTTTATACCTTTCCACATAGCCAATATTTCCTTGTCCTTTGAAACAAATTCACTACTCCATTTTGTAATTACAAAAGCCAACTTCTTAGAAACTTCATACCCACACATCATTCTCAATGCCAAGGGGTTTTCAAATGAATGGTTGGTGAATGGGAAGTACATATCAATCCAAAACATTTCTATTGTACCAACTATATCACAAGGTTTAGAATTTCTCACCTTTGGACAAATCTCCTTCCCATGCAATGGACCATAAGCACCCGGTGTGATTTTGATCTCTAAGTGATCCGCATTGACGAAGAATGTTGGAGTTATACCAAAATGATAACCCACGAAGGAACTATTATTCAATTTTCTTTGTTCACTAAATGCAGTCGGTTTACTATTCTCAAGAACCATTGTTTGTTCTTTGAGCTTCTCAGGACTTTTGCTTAATGAACAACAAAGATTATCACTTGGATCTTCAACATCATGGGCAAGTTCAGTTGATTCACGAAGCTTTAACTTGTTGCTTGTACCTTCAAGAAGTTGTATCTCTTCTTCGACCATATTCTCAAGATTCTCTTGCACTCTTGAAAGTTCTTCCTTCATGGCCATGTTAGATTCATCCAAGGCCTTCATCTTCTTTGAAATATCCTTGACTTCTTCTAAGGCTTTGTTCAACAATTTCTCTATTTCTTTCAAAGTTTCCTTTGATCACAATTACTCGTCTCTGGATCAACAGCTCTGATACCACTTGTTAGGAACCTAGAGGTTCCTAAAGGGAATGGGTATGAATGGTAGGGGGATTGGTTGGAATTGTAGGGAAATTGACTTAATTCGAGGTAGTCACCCTCTATAGAGAAATAGAGAGATTAAAAGAGAGAGAAATACACTAATGCACTAAGAAATTGGTTTGTTCTTCATTTGATATCTAATGTTGAATTACAATCATATATTTATAGGAGACTAGCTCTAATCTTATTGGCCCACATGACCTTATCCTATTGATTCAATTATTTCCCATGTGCATTAATAATTCCAACATGTGCTAAATATGATTAACATGCTTGAAATTGTAACTAACTAACTAACTAACTAACTAAATCTCAATACAACAATTATTATCCGTATGCTTATAGCATTCCTAACATGGCTTCAATAGCTGGAACTTGGAAGATCATGAAGGAGGAGGCATTGTACATGGAAGTGTATCCCTAGGGGTTTTCACCATGGACTTCTCCATGAACTTCTTAATCTTCCATAATTTGTCATCCTTTAGACATGCCATTGTTTCTGAACAGGCTTCAAGCGTTCCTGGAGGAATTGTAGGTTTAAATTTCAAGAGCTTTGCATATTCACTTAACAAGTGAAACATGTAGTCGTAAACAAAGTCCATTTTAAGGTTCTCTTGAACAAATTTGCTTCCTGCCTCTCCAATTTTCTGTGCCTGAAATATAAGTGTTGGAGGAGATAGAATTGTGAACAAAAACAATTAAATAAAGAAAGAAATAAATTTGAAGCATGTCTAGCACCAAATAAGAAACATAGTGCATGTTAGGTCCCATTGTTGACTGTCACAGTGCTTATAAACTGACGTATCAATGAATGTAATTTACACACTCTAATAACACAATAAATAAATGTGATG
Source organism: Castanea sativa (assembly GCF_040712315.1). NCBI lineage: Eukaryota > Viridiplantae > Streptophyta > Magnoliopsida > Fagales > Fagaceae > Castanea > Castanea sativa. The sequence goes on along the minus strand of NC_134018.1, from coordinate 56,554,401 downwards.
TTAGAGATATATACTACAAATTTAACTCTATAAGCTTTAAAAATTAATGAGTTATCAATCGCAAAAAAATAGAAATTGAGACATTTATTTGGGTTAAATTACTAATATGATCATCCAATTACGCATAAAGTTTTATTTGGTCCCTTAAGTGTTAGTTGTGTCAATTTAATCCCCCTCACTGTTAGTTGAATCAACTTAGTCCTTTAAGTTGCAATATCAAGTAAATATCATTATGAATCTTCTCTTCTTTTAAATCTTAATGAAATTGACAAAATTAGTTAATATAGCAAATAGAACATAAGTTAAAAGGTTATACTAGAAAGTATGAAAATTCTAAAGCTAAATCAACTTTCAACTATTAATTCTCTTAAAATTAAATGGGAGACTTAAGGATGATATTGTGACTTGATTTTGAAAGATGAATTATTACATTGACACAATTAATAGTTGAGGGATCAATAGTTGAAGGATTAGTAAAGTTGATAGTAGTTATAGTATTTTTCAATTAGTTTTTTGTGATTGATGATACAGTAATAATTTGTAAGGTTTATTTAGTAAATTTTGTAGTATCTTTATCATTACTCTTTCCAAAATGAAGCACTAGTCTACTACGTATATTATTACAAGCATTCGATGAGAAAATCAGAAAAATCTTGTTGTTTCTTTAAGGAAAAATCGAAAATTAACAAAAACCATTAACACAATTTTGAGAAGGCTTTTAAACAGTACATTTCTATATATGTGTTCTGCATTGGTTTTTGTTTTTCATAATTCAAGAAAAGAGAACTGTTTTAGGAAAACAAAGCCACCACATGCATGTCCACAGACTAAATTTTGTTGTGCCAATAGGGGAAGAGAGAAAGAGAGGTTTACTTTGTCGGTGTGATTATTGCCCCATTCGACAGCAAGCTTAAGATCTCTGCATATATTATTAGTTATTTTGATGGGCCAGTAGTGCTGCATGGGCACTAAGCTTCTTGTGAAAAAGTCATGGTACTGAGGCATCACTAGCAAGGTCATGGAATTGCAAGCTAGAATGTACTTTTCACTCACTGACCATGTATTTCCTTCTATGTAAATTTTATATCTTCAGATGAAAAAGCCAAACAAAACAGAAAATAATGTCAATAATAACACTATGAATGTATTATGACATATTTCAAAGGAAATTATGAGAAAAATGAAAAAAAATAAATTGTTGAGAAAATTAAAGAAGTGTAATATTTACCTATGGGTGCATTGATCTTCTAGTTTTGAGTTCTTGAATCCTTTTTTAGATTCTTTTATCCAATCCTGAAATCAAATAAAATAGTTGTAGTAAATATGTTCCAAATTTCTCCCGAAAGCCTGTCTGCCAAGTTCTTTTTTCCTATATGTTTCTTTTACTCTCTCTCTTCCAAAGAGGGGGAAAAAAAAACCATTTCTACTTCCAAAATAGGACCAAACAAGATCTTTACAGAATTGCCACATATGAAATTAAGCACAATTTCACAAAAAAATAGCCTACTTGTTTCTCGATAAGAGATAGATGCATGCTCATTGTTATTTGATTGAATAGTTGACCCGTCAACTACTTATTATTTGAAGAAACCTTCCACTTAAATGGGTATTTTTTTTTTCATGAAAAGCAAAGATAAGATAACTAATCTAGTCTTTCATTAAGATAATTACATGTTTTTTTCACAATTTTGACAACCAAACATGTCAATGATGTCAGGGCTGGCCCATCGGCCTAAGACCTAGGCCCCCCTACTAGAGAAAGGCCCCCCAAAAGAGGGGTGGGGGGGGGGAGGCATAAGGGTTTTTTTATATCATTTTTTCCCCTCTATTTTTAAAAATGCTTGAGAAATTTAGTGATGCTATAAATATTACATATTTTATTTCAAAGATCTTACAAATTTTAGTGTTACCATCACAAGAAGTAATCCAAATATTCATTTATTATCTTGTTGAAGTGCAACCAATCACATTCTCTTTTACATTAGTTTGTGAGATTTTTGTAGTAAAGTCTATGATAGCATTAGCATTCCCCCCCCCCCCCCCCCCCCCAAAAAAATAGATATATAAATCCAACCAAATCACCATTAAGTTAATAGAAAATGCTAAACTACCACAAGTTTTATTACAAAAAACTTATAAATTGATATGGCAAGGGGGGGGGGGGGGGGGCATAAGGGTTTTTTTATATCACTTTTTTTTCCCTCCATTTTTAAAAATGCTTGAGAAATTTAGTGATGCTATAAATATTACATATTTTATTTCAAAGATCTTACAAATTTTAGTGTTACCATCACAAGAAGTAATCCAAATATTCATTTATTATCTTGTTGAAGTGCAACCAATCACATTCTCTTTTACATTAGTTTGTAAGATTTTTGTAGTAAAGTCTATGACAGCATTAGCATTCCCCCCCCCCCCCCCCCCAAAATAGATATATAAATCCAACCAAATCACCATTAAGTGAATAGAAAATGCTAAACTACCACAAGTTTTATTACAAAAAACTTACAAACTGATATGGCAAGAATACGATTGATGTTACTTAAATAATATAGTAAAAGAATTTGAATTAATTAATTTTTTTAATTGATGACATGTTATTTTGTAAGGCTTATGTGGTAAAATTTATAATATCCCAAACATAGCTCATGTGAATTAATCATACTAAAAGTAAGAATAATGAGTTGTTAATAAAAATTTGTAATATAAAACATTTACTAAATTGATGGTTAATAAACTATATATTATTTAAGTGATACTTAAATATGAAAGGACCCATTTAAAATTTTGCTTTTAAGCCTGAAATTGTATTAAGCCAACCTTGTTTGATGTACAAGTATTTAATGTCTTTTCTTTTATTAAATATTCTTAGCAAGAAGTTCTGGATAACTAAACTCGACCACTCATACTAGAATTGTATGAATATTCCTTAAAATAAAGATCAAGGAATTTGATAAAGAAATTCACCTGGATATAGAAACGAACATTCCAATCCTTTTTGTTAGGGACATTGCACTTTAAAAGCTCTACTCTTCTTTTAGAAACATATGGATTCCCTTTCCAGAAAGCATAGGGTTTTCTATCTTTCCATTTGATCCTCTTATTGCCTTCTTTTAGGGCCTCCAACGTAGTCGTCCATGGCTTTATATCGAGCTCAGCCCTAATAAAGGAAAAGTTTTGTTAATTATTTTTTTGAAACCAAAAAAAAATTAGTAATTATGAATCACACGAGAAAACAAAGGAGTGCAACCCCTGTTATAATTATTATTATTTTATAATAACCACTTTTAGAAGCTGAATCATATTGAAAAAAAAAAAAAAACAAAGAAGTATAACCTTTTTTACAGGTTTACTTAATTAGATCAGTAAAGCTATTATTATAACGTCGGACCATCTTGCAAAACTATTATGGGGGTGAGTTTACTGTTTACGAGTACCTCATCTTATATATAGACATACATGATACAATATTAAGTATGTGAAATTTACAGGTGTATGTGTGTTTAATATACATGCAAAGGGAGTGTTGTATACACCTATTTTTGGAGGAAGTATTTTCTATTGAGGTTCACTTGTGAGAAACCTACTACATATAGCGAGCTACTATATCATATATCTGATATATGTAAACTACCTTCGGGGATGGATACATGGTATCGTTTTTTGCATTAAGCAAAAACACCTATGCCCCAAGCCTCCAAGTAACTTTTTGCAATCAAATTGTAATTAAATTTGAAGGATACTTACCAACCCCAGAAAGTCCAGTCAGGGAAGACAATGTCTAGTGATTCATCATCGTTACAATAATGGAATAGCGGTGGCACCGACTTGGCTTTAAGCCCTTGGTGGTCACGTTTTTTAATCCTGGTCGAGTCTCCACACCAAAACATTAGCTCCAAATCTGGTATCTTCCCAGGGTACAATCTCAGAAGCTGCAAAATTCCCCATATTGTAAACACATCCCTAGTTTGAAATGCCTTACTATATCTCTCAACATAAGCCTTTCCCTTCACAATCACAAGTCTAAAATTTGCATGAACTCTTCCTCTTTCCACCATGTCCCTCGTGATTCCGGTACTCTTCCATGGCTGAAGATCTTCGTGGATCCACCGGGTGTAAGCCGGACATGCCACAAGGGATGATTCCTCTTTCTCAATTGTCACCGGGTGAGTGGTTGGGCTTGGATATGTTAATGTTAAGTTCAAATTGGAGTGATTGTGTGAGAACTCAACATGAGCAGGGGACTTTTTAGGACTTAAAGTGGTTGCAATTGTCCTAAAGAAGTTGTCGTCTGTTATGGCAGACTTAAAAAGAAGAAGAAATTATATAAGAAAAATATATGCATGTATTCTAGTTGGAAATGCAAAACGGAGAAAATTAAAGATTAGACTTGTTTTCTTTAAGCGAAAAAGAAAGCACAAATTATTAGGGTTCGTTTAGTACACGTATTTAAATACATGTTTTCAGTTTTTAAACAACATTAAACGTATTTTTATAAACTTTTTCATCCACGCGTATTTTCAAAAAAACTGAAAACTGTTGTTTAAACACACATACCAAATGGGCCTCTAGTTTCAATTAGTTATGACTGTTAAATTGTCAATAGATAGTTCTTTAAATTGAATTGAATAAATTTATTATATTTCACACTACAATTTACGTTGGAAGCTATCAAATTTACTTATCACTCCCTTTCAAATTATGGTTTGAAAACATTATTTTAGTTTAAACCATGAGAGCGTGGAGTGGAGTGCAGTGTGTAGGAAAGAGAAATAATATGTCCACAATATTTTTATAATAAATCTTATGTGGCAGGTTATTACTGGTTGTTATTGTTGAGGTAAAAAAGTAATATTAGTGTTAGGTTCAAATTTGAACCAATAACAACCAACCACTTATGATTTATTGTGAAAATGTTGTAAAAAATTGTGAACGTAACATCTCTCAGGTAAGAAAAGTGCAACAAAAAGTGTGTAACAAGATTTGCGCGAATTGAGTGGGGACCAATGTATTAATTTTTTTTTTCTCATAGAGTTTCAATGTATTAAAAATTTCAAACCAAGCTTTCTGCCACAAGATCCACGGATCACGATATTGAAAGTCTTGTAAACATAGGAGAATATTCCTCGAATAATTACTAGGTTAGCCAATGGCGTGTAGCTTATGAGTCATAGTCTTGATTATTCAATGTATTAAAAATTTCAAACCAAGGTTTCTCCCACAAGATCCACGGACCACGATATTGAAAGTCTTGTAAACATAGGAGAATATTCCTCGAATAATTACTAGGTTAGCCAATGGCGTGTAGCTAATTAGCCAAACGGAATAAAAATATTCTTTTAAGTAAAAGGTGCACTAGTCTACAGAATAGCACTAATTTCTCCTTAGTTCAAGATGCCACTCAATTACAAAGACTATTAAATAAAAATTTATTATGTAATTGATGCTGTGGATTGGAATCTAAAAGCAATACATACTTAAAAATATATCATGACAAATCGACTGTTACACCTAGTGTAATTCACTCTAAATATTGTTATATTACTCAATATTTTTTAATTGAATGCAAATTTTAACAAATTCACCATTAGTTTACATTATTTTTATATAATCTTCATGTTTGCAAAAATTCAAGTAACATCCAATTGACATGAAAATTGGCATGAATATTATGAATATATAGAACTTGTAATTTAACAGTGAGATTTTCAAGACATGAATTTTATAACAAATTATTGTATCGTGTAATATTATTTAGAGTTACACTAGGTATAATTTAAACCCAACTCTCGATATATATATATATATATATATATATATATATGATAATTTTATATAAAAGAAGTTAGTGTAAATAATTTGCATTTTATAAGAGGTGGGTTTCTTATTTTAAACTTAAAAAAAAAAAAGCAACGTATGATAATGGAAAACCTCAGTGGAAATTAGTGTAATTTTCCTTTATTTTTCTAGTCAAATCACTGCATGTCACACATTAAAATCATATTGCATCCCACTAGTTTCCACTCAGCAAATGGATAAAGATTATCAGAGAGTTATATATTCTTATACTCTACTATTTTCATTTTAATTCTTTGTTTTGATTTATTTTTTCGTGGAGGTTTTCTTAAAAATGGTGAGAGGGTGCTGTAAATGCCTTCCTCTTCTCTTTTCTTCCATTTTTTTAAGCTTTGGCTTGAAATCGCAAGAACTGCCTACGGTTTTCAAAACCGGGCAGTTTAACCGCGATTCATACGGTTCACTGACTTTTTTTTTTTGGGATACAAGATATAATTTTTACTTTAGACTAATCTAAGTGTATATGTGTGTGAAGCTCCCTCCTAAAAATTTGAATCCCAATTCTTGTCTCCCACACCCCACAAGCACTTATACTTGTAGAGTGACCACCGCACCAAGGGTGCGCGGTGGTTTTTACTGACTTTTTAATATAAAATGGTTTGGAGTGTTAAAAGAGCTGTCTTAATGAACGGTTTTCGGTTAACCGGGTTAGACCGTACAGTCCGGTTTGAATTTCAAAACCATGGTTCTCAATATATGCTTAGTCTTAATGGAATTTAATAGATAGATTCAAATAGTCATTAGTCATTATAAAAAATAGTCATGACTCATTACCCTGGTACCTTTTAACCATTTTTTTTATTAATAATTTGTAGTTTCTTCCTCTCTTTCTACCCCAAAAACCCAAGGTCTCTTTCTCTTTCTCTCTACTCTTGCCAAAGCAATAGTTGACTTCGGTCGTTGTAGTCATCGTGCTTGGCCGATATGGGTGTTCGGTGGCCAAACGGCCCAAACTTGCCAAAGGGCAGGGTAAAAGTTGATGTTTTTATTCTCATGAAGAAAACAAAAAAACTAATAGTGAATATTTAACAGAACAACTTTAAAAAAAAAAAAAAAAAAAAATTGAGAAGAGGATATAGGATATAGGATATATTTTAAAAAGTTGATAGTTAAAAATAAAATAGAGAAAAAGTAGATTTTTGGTTTATATATAAAGATGAGATGTGAGTGATTTAGGACATGACTATCAAGACTCAAGAGTGGGATTGATCAATATAGACCACAATAATCATACAGGCTTTTGGTTTATGACTTCAGAAAATGAGAAAACTCTGGACACTGTAATGAAGGCTATGGTCAACAACCACGTTAAACACCTCTATAACTTTTAAAAAGAAAAAAGAGATTGTTATTAACTATGTTAATAAGCAAAGAAAAACAAACAAACTTGGGAGGATAATAGCTAGCCTGGGTGGGACTTACCTTATCAATCCAATAGACGAAGCTGATAACAAAGATGAAGACGAAAATAGTTGTGGAGGCCCATCTCTTCCCAGGAGACTTCCAAAAATAACCGCACAACGGAGCTCCTTGTGACCAAAACCAGAAAACCGAATGAACACTAGTTCCCCTTTCCATATTAAAAACCACCTCAATTTCTATTTCCTTGACTTGAAATGGTGATAATGGTTTATTATAAGAATCACTTCTTTGTCCAGATTCATCTTTTTTACTTTTCTTTTAAAATCTGTGGCCACTAGACTTTCTAACAAGGCTGTCCATTTGGCTTTGAATTTTGATGTATGGCGTAATTACCACGGCATAATATCTTATTTTTTGATTGAATCTTTTAATTTTCTCTCATTTTATTTAAACGTAAGATACATAGCATTTTAAAAAAAATATCATGCGTTGTGTTTCACATCTAACTAAAAATGGAAGGAAATTGAAGGAAATTGCAAGATTCCTATTTTGTCTCTTGTGATTAATAGCTTTGGATTTTTTTATTTCTTTTTTTAAAAGGTGAGAGACATTTAAGTGCTCATGCAAAATAACGGGCTAATATAATATAATATCTTTAATCTATTGTAGCGTCTATAATCATAATCTATAATAACATACACACATATATATATATATATATATATATATATATATATATATATATATATAATTGAAGACATTTGACTTTTGATTTGTTTCATAATATTTTGCTACATAAGATTTTGTGACATTATTTGTCTAAGTTTTTTTTTTTTTTTTTTTTTGAGAAAAAGATAAAGGCACTTTATTACGGAAAATCAAACTGAAAAACATTATCCAAGTCTGGTAGTAGTTCTTCTAATCACACATCAGTATCTGCAGTTGAAACTGCTCTTCGAATGAGGGCATGAGCTAATCTATTACCCTTGCGCTTAACATGTAAAAAACTACAAGAAACAGCAGAGGACAAAAATCTAATGTCATCTATAACATGATTGTACATAGTTCGTACTGGTCTAGTCCCATTTATTGCCTGAATAACTCGCAATAAATCACCTTCAATCACCATTTGTTGAATCCTGATTTCGTTGGCAAAACTAATTGCTCTACGCGCAGCTAAGGCCTCCACCAAATCCATAGAGCCCGGATACCTCACTTTCTGACTCAAGGCAGCGATGATCTATCCCTCCCAATCTCAAATGACCACACCAATTCCTGCACTAACCTGATCAGCAAACATAGCACCATCAAAATTAATTTTATAAAGACCCGGATCAGGCGGTTTCCACCGTAAATCCTCGCTTTGATCAGCTATCTGACGAGTTTACATTTGCACATCCCGAAATTCATGAAGGAGCTCTGAAGCTCGCTGGACAACTTCATCAACCTGCCATGTGGTTTGCCCCACACGCTGTTGACACCCTATTTTACAACCCACATTTAACCTCACATGGAGGGTAAAAGGGTAATTTTGCCTTGGAAATATGCATCTTGATTCTGGTCATTATATCCTTAATCTAATTTCACCAAAATGATCTTGATGTTGTAACGATCAAATCGACTGGTTATAAGCCCTAATCGGACCACCAGATTGAAAGTTATCATCAAATCAAGTTTTAATGGCTGAGATGTACTATCACAAATTGAGTCCGACTATATGTGATTATGAACAATTGATTTGAATTGGTTATAAGTATAATCAATTTGAGATCAATAATGTGTCATAATTTGATTGGTTAGGACTACATTTTATGGTAGGGTTGCACACACCTAATTAATTAGATAGTTAGACATTAATTATTCAATGAGTAATTTGTGCAATTATCTTTTAATTAGGGTAAATTTAGAACTAATTTGGTTTGAAATGGGAGTGATTGGAGCCTATTAATGTTAATTGGAAACTAATTTGGGACCTATTAATGATAATTGTGTTGAAACCATTTTCTAACAAATGACTTCTGCTCACTATTTCATCGATATCTCTTAGAATATTTTGAATCTATGAATGGGGTTAATTTTCCCAGAAACTAGACATCTGGGGCTTCAATTTGAGCACAAGAACAAGACAATTCCAATCAGAATTGAGCCAGATATGATTTTTCGAAGTTGGCTTTACAGGCTGTTACAGCAGCTACGGAAAAACCGAATTTTGGCTTGCTCCTCACTCCCACCAATCTCTACATTTAATGCACCAGATTTTCCCAAAGGCTAAAATGAGGTTTAGGTTCATGATTCTTTCCCAACCCTCATTAAATGGCCTTTCATTCATATTTTCTCAACCACTACTATATAAACCCCCCCTCTCCTCCATTCTATGACACACAAAAAACCCTTTCTCTTCTCCTCTCTTGAGTTCTAGGAAGTTGAATAGTTTTGTCATATCTTGGTCTTCTTGAGACTTAAGGTATTGAGTGAGACTCACTCTTCCTCTCCTAACTCTTCTTTTCCTCCACCCTTAGGACCTCCCTTAAGAGTCTCTTCATTCACCATATGGATCTTGTATGAAGGTATAATCCTTTTCTCTAATTGTTTTTTTGTGTTGCCATGATGAGAGTTTAAGATTAAAGCATGATAGTAATCATTTAAATTCTCTTGAATGTTGGCCACCATAGTCTAGAAGACCGGTTTCACCGGGCAAAGTGGGTGCCTAATACCTTCCCACCTTGTAACTTAGCTTCCGAACTTAGATCAAGGGTTAGTAGATCAAATACTTATCCATGTAATTTTCAATTTTTAGATTGTAACTAGGAAACAAAGCCATGTACTTTATCTTAGAGTATATCTAGGACCAAAGCCATGTACTTTTCCTATGATCAATGTAAATTCAATTGAAAATTAATAAAATGAGGAATTTTTCAATTTTGGTTTTCTTATTTTTTCAATAATTAAATAAGTGGCGACTCCATTGTAAAACCCTTAATCTAAAAGGGAAAATATAACTAGTCGAACCTCCATTTTGAGAGGCAATAATACGACTCCACCCATTCACGTGGGTTTGGCCCAACACATATAAAACGGGCCGAGGGCCTGGTCTCTCACAGATGCATCTTGTTATGCCGATCCCAGATGCTCCATGCAACGATAGCAAACCGAGCAAACAAATCAGAAGAATCATGTAAACAGAGGAATTGAACAATGTCTGCAAAGGTAGAAAACTTATTAGTTTGAAGAAAATCAAAACGCACATCAGTTTGCCAGATAGCCCGTGCAATCTCACAATACCACAAGGCATGAATACTATCTTCAAGGCGAACACTACATACATCACATCAACCTTCAGACACCACCTAGCGCTTATGCAGATTGAGTTTTCTGGGCAAGGAATTTCGAACTGCTCTCCACATGAAATGCCTAACTTTATTAGGTACCCCGAGCTTCCAAATGCCATTCCATAGCCTCTTCCCTACCTCCATATCCGATAGGCTAGCTTGCTCTTGTCGCTGAAACATAGATAGCATCTGATAAGCACTTTTAACCGTATGCTCCCCATCAGGTGACAGAGGCCAAATCAGAGCACCAGCAACTCCAAACGGGCTAACAGGGACACTTTTAATAGCAGCAACTTCCCACGGATAAAAATGCTGATCAATAAGATTCTCTTTCCAAATTGTAGAACCTGGGAGGAACAAATCACTAACCATTTGCAATGAAAGATCCTGCTGCGGTGAAATAACTCTACCACCTCCTTTAGAAGGCAGCCAACTATGCCGCCATATATCAATATTCCGCCCATCGCCCACTCTCCACCGTGCACCCCTCAAGACCCCCTCTCTAGCTTGTAAAATACTTTTCCAAGCAAAGGAGCAACGAGGAGTTACCTTCGCATCAAAGATATTGCCTGAGGGAAAATATTTAGCCCGTAAAACCTTAAAAGCTAGAGAATATCTCACATGAAAAAGTTTCCAAACTTGCTTACCCAACATAGCATCATTGAACACTTTCAAGTCTTGAAAACCCATACCACCCACCGATTTTTAAGAGCAAAGCGTTTCCCATTTAACCCAATGGATTTTATTGGAATACTACAAACAACCCCACCAAAATTTTTGAATCATCGCTTCTATATCCTTAAGAAGGCCAATGGGAAGCTGAAAAACACTCATAGAATACGTCGGGATAGATTGAATTACAGCTTTAATCATCACTTCCTTGCCCGCTTGGGAAAGTAATTTCTCCTTCCAACCTTGCATCTTAGACCAAATACGCTTCTTAATCCAGATAAAACAAGCTTTCTTTTGTCACCCCACAAAAGAAGGAAGCCCCAAATATTTTTCATAAATTCTAATAACTGGTACTCCCAACAAAACTTGTAACTCACCTTGTATCTCTTCAGAAGTATTATGACTAAAGAAAACCATAGTTTATTAGAATTAACTTGTTGCCCCGAAGCCGCTTCATACCAAGCAAGGATATTTTGAATTTTTTCACAGTCAGAAGAGGTTGCTCTACAAAACAACAAACAGTCGTCGGCAAAAAAGAGATGGGTTATTTTTGGCCCTGACCTACAAATAGAATAACCACGAATATCCCCAGCTCTAGCAGCTTGAGTCAGAAGAGCATTCAAACCTTCCGCACAAAATAGAAACAGAAAAGGAGATAGAGGATCCCCTTGCCGTAAACCCCTTGAAGGATGGATAAGGCCCTTAGGCTCACCATTCACCATAATCGAGTAGGATACTGTTGTAATGCATTACATAATCATAGCCACCCAAGTATCCTGAAAGCCCATTTTCAATAAAATTTTCTCCAAAAAAATCCATTCCATCCTATCATAAGCCTTACTCATATCAAGCTTTAAGGCCATAAAACCTGTATTACCTGAACACTGAGTTTTCATATAATGAAGGGATTTAAAAGCAATCAAAATATTATCAGTAATAACTTTGTCAGCCACAAAAGCACTTTGAGCCTCCAATATAATAGAATTCAAAATAGGCTTAAGCCTATTCACAATGACTTTACTCAAGATTTTATAGATAACATTACATAGACTGATAGGCCTAAACTGAGCAACGGTTTCAGGATTTTTAACCTTAGGAATCAAAGTAATAAATATATGATTTATTGACTTTAAAATTGTACCTGAGTTAAGACCAGAAAGCACTACTTCGAACACCTCCATTCCAATATCAGGCCAAAATGTTTGAAAGAAGAGAGGAGGCATTCCATTCGGACCTGGGGCTTTCAAAGGAGCAATTTGTTTAATTGCCACATCAACCTCTTCTTGAACATACGGCTTTGTAAGATCAGCATTCATAGTTTCATTGACCACAGGTTGAACTCCCTCCAAGACTCTTTCTAATTCTGATGGACATGAAGTAGTAAACAATTAAGTGAGGGAAAAGTGAGAGAAAGAGAGAGAGAGATAGAGTTTAAAAGATAAATAGTGTTTATGTGGGATTTTGGGTCTACGAGGGAGAGTGAAAGAGTTGGGATTTTGGGTCTCTGAAGAGTTAGAGAGAGATATAGTGAATGAGATAGAGAGATATCTTTTGGCAAAAATGAAAAGGTGCTAAAATGAAAAGCAAAAAAAAAAAAAAAAAAAAAAAATAGAGGGAAGAGGCGGGGAGTTAGAAGGCCTATAGCGGTGGTCCAACCCGCCGTCATGACTAAGAAAAAACGCCTCAAAAAGGAGTCCCTATTGCAGTGGTCATACAAATGCCGCTACAGCTCTCATATTGCGGCGTTTTTCTCCACTACCGCTATAGTATATGCGCAAAATGGTATATTTATTGCGGCTGATTTTTGGAGCACCACTATATCTAAGTTACCGTCGCTAAAACATATATATTGCGGGGGTTTTATGTCCTGCCGCTGTAGGACACCGCAAAAGACTATACTTATAACGACGGTTCCAAAAAACGCCGCAATAGACCATATGTACAGTGGTGGTCCCAAAAAACGCCACAATAGGCTACATATAGTGGTGGTTTTTGCACCCGCTGCAAAAAAACCGCTGCAATAGTTCATATTTCTTGTAGTGATGTGTGTCTATATATGTATATGTAATGCTTTTTTTTACGTTTATTTTTATGTTATTCAAACATGTACATTATTATCATGTCCAGTGCATGTGAAATAAATAAATAAATATATGTGTGTGTGTTTGTGTGTGTGCATAATGTGTATGCGAATTTTTTCATGTCCATTTCATAAATATCTAGTTCATGCTAAAATCAAATGCTATGTTTAAGGAAAATTATCAAATTATGTTATCAATAATATTGAATATAATCAAATGTTTAAATTATCAATAATTAACATATTAAATTATCAATCAAATGTTTAAATTCCAAAACTGAGAGAAGAGATAGAAAGGAGGTTTTAATATGCTTCAATCTACCATCCATGGCGGCACTTTGTGGTTTTGGACTGGCCGGGTGGTATAGGGGTGTAGTCTTTTGTGCTTAGAATGGTTTTGATTGATTGATTTAAAAAAAAAAAAAAAAAACATTTTCCAGAATATGGTGGTGATGGAGAAAGTGAAAATTTTTGTTTGGAGCGTTTGGAAGAAAATAAAGATATATGAATAGTGTATTTGGCAGACGCCATCAATTCTTCTAATCTCTATAACGGCTTCAATTAGCAGTATTAAAATAAGTTTTGATGGAGGTTTGCACCTTCTTATGATTAATGATTGAATGAATATAGTTATAATAAGTATTTTAATAAGATAGTTACGTCAAATCCAATTGTAGTCTCCACCATGTCACAAGCTAAAATTTTGTTGGGTCATTTTTTTTGTCACATTCAATGGTATATTGTGTAACTTTAATTAGTAACTCTATAAATTTATCATTTATTTTACTTTATTTTTAATCTCAAGACTATAATAGCATCCTGATGGAAGGTTATGCGAAATTTGATTGTATGCCTGCATGCTAACTTATTTAATGTGAGATTGTGATTGGGTTAGATAAGTATGTTATGTTTTTGTCCATGGATCTTGAAAATGTCAAGGAGGATCAACATGATAACTGATGTCAACGTAGGGAAGTGGAGAAACGTTGATAATTAATGTTTATGTATAACAATATAAGTTATTATTATTTTTTAAAATAGCATGAACCTATGCTATAAACTATTATTAATTTGTATTTTAAAGTTCTAAACATATGTTTCTTGTTTCAATTATGTGTTCATAATATAGTCATATTTAGTAGTTGGATTGTGGATTTTGTTTTGGCTCCTAGTGTCCAAAACAAGAAAACTGAATGAACATAAGTTCCCATACCATATACATTAACAACCACCTCAAATTTTATCTTCTTGATTAAAAAGAGTGATAATGGTTTATTAAGAATCACTTATTTGTCCAATTCATTTTTTATTTTTATTTTTATTTTTTGCTAAGGTTTGTGCCCAATAGACTTTCTAATTAAAAAAATGCAAAAGGAACTATAAGTTTTGTTATATAAAACTTACAAACTAATATGATAATAAATTTAAAGTTGTTTATTTAATGTGGCAATAAATGTAAAACCGTCCATTTGGCTTGAACTTTTTATCATAGATTTCAAAAAAATTCCTATTTCATCTGATGTGATTAAAAGCTTTGATTGTTTTTACTTTTTAAGCTGAAGACATTTAGAGCTCAAGCAAAACAAATGAGTAATCTAATATAATATCTATAATCTACCATCTAATATATATATATATATATATATATATATAAATCGAAGCCTATGAAGCTTCCACAATTTTTCATGTCAGCACAATATTTAAATAAAATTATCATTTTATTTAAATAAAATTATTTTTGTTTAGTCAAAACTTAACAAAGAGTGAAGCTCTATCGTTCTAACAAGTCCAACTTAAACTTAAACTCAAACTCATCATTATCATTAATATTTAAATAAAATTATCTTTTTATTTAAATAAAATTATTTTTGTTTAGTTCAAACTTAATAAAGAGTGAAACTCTATCTCTCTAACAAGTTCAACTTAAATTCAAATTCAAACTCATCATCATCATTTTTTTTTTTAAATTATTTTTGTTTAATCTAAACTTAACAAGGAGTGAAACTCTATCTCTCTAACAAGTTCAACTTAAACTCAAATTCAAACTTAAACCAAAGCCTTTGACTTTTTGTTGACCTCTCCAGAACTTGCCATATCATTATTATTTTTTTAAAACAAAATTATTTGAAATTTTTACACCTCATTATAATTTATTTTATTGTTTAATTTCTTCAACTGGGTTGGAAAAAAAAAATAACAACTTAAAAATACAAACATAAATTGTATCAATCCAAAGTAAAGTTCTAAAGAACACAAAATTTCATCAAAAAAAGAAAAATACACCAACTAACCGTGTATATATGTGTACATTCTCCACTTAAAAGGAGTCCAAGTAAAAAATCAAATACCTTAAAATTCTTGAACTCTACATTAATACCGTGTATGTATCAAACATTTTTTTTTTTGGAGGGGGGATATATACAAATGAAGAGTGTATATAATCAGGTTTTTTACTAAAGATGTAATTAAAAATTGGATGCTACTTCAAAAACCACTTTTTTTAAACCCTAAGATTGAAAGGGTAAAAACAAACCAACTTCAAAATCTGAATCTTATCATTAAACAAATTGGAAGAGTTTAAAAAAAAAAAATTATGTATATATAATAATTGAACTTTTCGAATACTAAAAGATCATAATATATTAGAACTTTGGGAGACTAATTGCTTGGTGGAGAAATTATTGGCACTAGCATAGACGGCTCTTAGTGGTGACAACTTGATTGGTGAGGAAGAAAAAGAAGTCGCATTATATATATAATTTCGATCACAAGTCTTAACAACAAGCTATTATCCTAGGGTAAACTTGGCGCTAGGTTCAACCCACTAGTAGATTGTTTCATCTAAAGAATTCCATTTTTTTTAACTGCTGACTTTTTGATTAATTTTTTGTAACATTTAATTTTCTTGTAGATTTTAACAATTATAGCAATGGATTATTGTTTTGAGGGTGGAATATCTTTCTTTTATATTTCTCTATGTGTAGTTACATATTTTTTATATATATTTTGTTTCAATAATTTGTAGGCACCGAATTTTCTAATTCTTTAGTTTCATCTGAATTTTTGGGTTTATTTTTTGCATTATATGAAATTGTCTAGCATATTTCAACGGCATCTTTCTAATAAATTTCTCTTATGTGTGTAATGACTATAGTCATATATATTTTTTCCATTGTTTCAATAATTCTAGGTTTAGAATCTTCTAAATTTTTAAAATTATTTTTTTGGCATTTTAGAAGTTTTAATATCTGACTTTTTCCATTAGTTTTAGCAATATCTGAACATGTTTGGTAGATTTGAACAACTATACCATGGGTAATTCTTTTGAAGATAACTAATATTTTTCTATTGTGTAGCCATATATATTTTGTTTTGTTTCAATAATTCCAAGGCAATGAAACTTCTGATTCATGAATTTTTTAAGTTTTGATTTCTTCATCAAATTGTAACACAAATTCAAGTCAGATAAGAGCAATTTATGCAATTGTATAGTTTCATAATCAATTTAAATTCCCTTGCATTACACAAGTTAGCGGCTAGTTATCTATAATATATATATATATATATATATATATATATATATATATATATATATATATATATATAATAGGGTCATGTTAACAGATAGGGGTGGCAATTCGTGTTCGCGTGTCGGGTTCATGTCGTGTCAAGTCATAAGTATTCGACTGCATAGGTCAACACTAACCCGACATGTTTATTAAACGGGTCAAGATTCCTCAACTCTAACACGACCCATTTATTAAACGGGTCAGTCGTGTCGACCTATTTATCAGATTTTATCAAAATGAAAAATAAAAATTAATGAAAAAACAAACAAATAAATATTTTTAATATAAAATTCAGAACTAACGAGTAACTGCATCACAAATAATCATTCAAAATTAAAGCATATCCCAATATCACAAATAATCAATCACAATATGTCAAAGAATATAAATCACAACAACTAATAGGTTTATATACCTAGAGTTTGAAGGGTATATTGGTAAAATATCATTTAATTATACGGGTCAGACAGGTCAAACGGGTTCTATGTGTTCAACATTAACCCAACCCATTTATTAAACGGGTTAGTCGTGTCAACCCGAATATAACACGAACCCGTTAAGCCTCAACCCATAACCTGCTAATTTCGTGTCGTGTCGTGTTGGGTTCGCGGGTCGTGTCAAATTTTGCCACCCTTATTAACAGATGCCCTTAGAGCAATTATAAATAAACCATTTTAGAAAAGTTTTTTTTATCACTTATGGAAAATTGAAAAGGCTGTCAAAATATTAATTGCTTTTTCTCTTTTCTCATAAAAAATTTTCCTAAAATAATTCACTAATAAATGTTCTTAGGGCATTCATTAATATTTCCTAATATAAAATAGAAAACATTTGACTTTTGATTGATTTGATAATAATTTACCACATAAATCTTTGCACATTATATTTCATTCAATATTTAAATCCTTCATTAGAAACTTTACCCATCATATTTTATTTTGATGGTAACTATTCAGTATATAGTTATAATAAATTCCTAATTGTAGAGTATTTAATTCCATTTTCAACCACAATTATAATAAATCCAAAATAATGACTATCATAATTATCAAAATTTATATTTAGACAAAATAAAAAATTATATTATATTAAATATTTCTTGTACATTGCACTGATTGTAGACTAGTATATATTATAAAAGTTGGATATCAAAACTGATGGTTGCACAAAATAATGACAAGTGTCCATTTGTACTATATATAACATTGAACAAAGTTTTGCTCCCAACCTTGGGCTCCAACCACCAATAGAAAGATGATATTTGTCATTATCATGTACATTGCACATGACATGGTACATGTTATTTTCCTACTAGTGGTTGGAGGCTTGGAGCCCAAAGCTTCAAATATGTTTGGGGCCAAACCTTATACAGTTATACTATAACAATAACATGTGCCATCTTTTGTAAAAGTAAAGTAAAGATGCATACATGAGTAAGATTAAAATGACTTCTCTAACCTTCATTAACTACACTTAGTCATTATCCATTAATTCCCCTTTAAAAATACTTACAAAATTTATATGGTGTCATAAACTCCTAAATAAACATGCATTTAAATGTCCACTACCATAAAAGTTTTTACTATTCATTTGGGTTACTACTTTAGAGTAATTTTACAATTTAACTATATTTTTCTCCCTATTTGTTACTTTTTGTATTTTAGGTAACCACTTTCCTTTTCACCAACATCAAATTTCCTATCCCCAAATATAGGTCACCATTGTAGCTTAAATGGGTATGAGTATGAGTATGTTGATGGGTATATTGATGTGGAAGGTTTTGGGGTGTTTGGTTACCTATTATAGATAATCTACTACCAATACTCTAAAAAGCATGAATGCATAAAAATGAACATAGAGATTTTTGTTTTTGGAGGAAACATAGAGATATATAATTAGGAACATTAAGATGTGAGTTTAATAAGGTTTTAATTCTCATATAAATCATTAATGAGTGAACATTTATGGTAAAAAAATTAACCTACATAATTAATGTGGAAATAAATTACAAATACTATTCCTTTTTGCTTTTACTTTATTAAAATAATCTTAACATTTAATGAAAGTTGAAACACAAAAAAATGCATTTATTGCTTTTTGTTTAGATTTTTCCAATACTTATTTTCCCACATTTCCACTTGCTTTATGGATTTATACTTTCTCTCAAGAAAACCTTGTAGTGACTAAGGATCATAAGGAGGAGGCAAGGTGCATGGGGTTAAATCACTGGGAGACTTAACCATGAATTTCTCCCATGTACCCTTTAGCTAGGCAAGCCATCATTTCTGAACGTAGCTCAACCGCTCTTCGAGGTACAGATGGTTTGAATTTCAAGAGCTTTGCGTATTCATTTAACAAATGAAACATGTAGTCATATACGTAGTCCATCTTTAGATCCTCCTATATGAAGTTACTTGCTGCTTCTCCTATGGCTTGAGCCTGCTAAGTTTACAAAAATCATAACAGTTGAAAATATAATAAATGATTTTGTTAAAATGAATTTAAATTAGTGAAAAAAGCAAAAGCATTTTCAAAAAACTTAAAAGGTAAAAATAGGGGTATACAAATCCTCTGTACCATTTTTTGTATTCCACTAATCTAACTTGTCATGTATTTGATTTTTTTCCCCACAGTAAGCTTCGACTGTTTTATAAGGAAGATAAGCAAATGCATAACAAGTTGTGCTTGATAGAATATAAATTGAAACACAAAAAGTAGTATCGAGAATTTGTATTCATTATAGAACTTTATATTCTTTCATTAGGAATTTATTGCATTTGTATACAGAATTACATATTAATATAATGT
Organism: Castanea sativa; assembly: GCF_040712315.1. Taxonomy (NCBI): domain Eukaryota; kingdom Viridiplantae; phylum Streptophyta; class Magnoliopsida; order Fagales; family Fagaceae; genus Castanea; species Castanea sativa. The sequence goes on along the minus strand of NC_134018.1, from coordinate 56,534,725 downwards.
AGTAAGATTAATAAAAGGTTTAAACATGAAATAAAAATAAATTTCTATTAAAAACATATACATTTGTCCTCAAAAAAATCATATTATATATAATAAAAGTTGGGATTATACGCCATGGTTGCGCCAAGTGGCGGTACCAAATTGCAGAAACTAATTTTTCTTAGATTTTTAGATTTTAAGAAAAAATATATAAGTTTTCTTCAACTATAATTTCTAAGTGGATATCATTTTTCTTCAACTATAATTTCTAAGTGGATAAAAATCTCAATTTGATTAAGATAAGGAAGGATAAAGTTCTATTTAATTAATATTGCTTGACAGGATAAAATTCAATTCAATTAATATTGCTTCACATGGTGCTAAAAATCGTGCTTAATTTGTTCTTTTCTTTAGTTTATTTTGTCTAAGGTTGCAACGTAGTGTTTAGAATTTTAAAACAAATTGGACAAATCTTAATCATGTGAATAGCACCATCTTGTAATCAAATTTCACATAGTGTTAGGACATATGTGATTGGATGTTAAGAACATATGTCAACATTTTATGTATTGGCTAATCTTTTAACAAAACACACTTTACTTGTAATTGGGTAGATCTAGGATGTGTTTAATACTTCAAGGAATAAGAGTTCAAGTCCAAGTATTGAAACTATGCAAATCTGTCCAAGAATCAAGTAATGAAGTGCTGGATTTTAAAACTCGACAGCTAGTATCTATCGAGGTTTAAAAGCTGTTGAAGCTCGTGGCTCGACAGCTAGCTCGATAGATGGCTATCTATCGAGGTTTATGAAACTCAGTTTTTTTGGACTGTTTTTCATCCAATCCATGAGTATGTGTTTGAGCTTTCTTTTCTCACAACTCTAAATGTATATAAGTTTATTTTAAGGGCATATCAGGTTGTACAGCCAAGAGCACAATTGCACAAGAGCATAATTCCTCAAGTATAACTGTAAACCTAGTTTGCCTTAGTTCTTGAGAAGCTGCCGTGTTTGTACACTGTAGAGTTTTGTGACCAAGCAACTTTGTGATCTTCATCAGTTGATGAATAGAAAAACTTTGCAGCCAACCTCCTTCTCAAGTTGGTGATCAAGTCGCATACTGGGATCCGTGCATCTTTTGGTTAGTCACGTACTGGGAGTTGTGCAATAGAAGGAGAGATTGTCACTACAGAACAAGTCCAATTGGGTATTGGGGAAATAGTTCAATTGTAGGTTGGTATAAGGTATTAGGATTCCTTTACTTGTAACCGCTTGTTTTGATAATAGTGGATTCTCGGGAGTGGTGACGTTAAAATCACCCGGTAGGGTTTTTGCCGTGTAAGTTTTCCTCATTCGTAAACAAATCACTGTGTCGAATTTAATTTTCGCTACATTTAGTTATTTGGTGATTTATTTGTGCTGCCATGCTCATTGCATGTAATTGAACCTAATTAATTCACTTGGCTAATTAATTGGTTAATTAATCATAAGGGGTCAATACATTTTTGGCCTATCAAGTTGTATCAGAGCAGGCACACTCTGATTAGGGTTTAATTTTTGCTGTGAGATCCATTGACCCCTGTTTATCATGGATAGAGGGCAGTCACTTATTGTACCTCATTTATTTGATAGAACTAACTATGCATACTGGAAAGTACGCATGAGAGCTTTCTTGCAATCCTTAGATGAGAAGGTGTGGCAAGCTGTGGAGATAGGCTAGACCAAGCCAAAGGAAGCACCAACCAAATGGGATGATGCAAAGATCAAGGCGGCTAACTTCAACAGTAGAGCATTGAATGCCTTATTCAGTGCGGTCACTAATGAGGAGTTCAAGAAGATCTCCTCCACTGAAACTGCAAAGGAGGCGTGAACCATTCTCTAGACAACCTATGAAGGAACCAATGCTGTCAAGGATTCGAAGCTTCAGAGGCTCACAAATAGTTTCCAAGAAATCAAGGTGGAAGAGGATGAGTCATTTGATAAGTTCTATGCCAGGCTCAAGGACATAGTGAACTCAACATTTAATCTTGGAGAAACCATTCTAGAACCCAAGATTGTGAGAAAAGTGCTCTGATCTCCGCCCGAGAGATTTCATGCCAAGATCATCGCTTTGACAGAAATTGTTGGAAATCTACAAACCTGTGAGTTGGGTTTGTCTAGGCTCGGGAAGTCAAGCAAGAGCAAGAGCATGGCACTAAAGGCAAGAGCAGTGACACTGATGGGTCTTCTGATAATGAAGATTCTAAAATGAATTCTTACATCACTCGGCAGTTCAAAAAGTTCATAAAGAATGTCAATGCAAAGGGTTTCGACAAGGACCGTAGGCAATCAATTTCTAAAATCCATTGAATTCCTTATTAGTGAGGAGTTCAATGGCCTCTCATCAATGGATTTTAGAAATGCTTTCATCTTGACTTTCTAGTAGGCATAGTTGTTCCCATCAAAGTGAGGTGGGATCACAAGAGAGTGACCGTGTTCCATGACAACAGGGGTCAAGGATCAACTCTTAGATCAAAAGATCTAAACACTAGAGCTAACCTGCTCTGATACCACTTGTACGTTTTTAGACCCTTTAAAACACCAGTTGTTTAACTTAGTTTTTTTAGCCAAGTGATTACTTAGATAAATTATTCAAATCTAGGTTAACACATTCAAATTATATCATTTAAAGAGTGCGGAAAAGTAAATAACGCACGATATGATAACCTAGGAAAACAAAACCGGTAAAAAACTTGGGGAGGATTTAACCTAACTATCTTCAAGGTAAAACAGATCCACTATGAAAGAATTGAAGTTTTACAAAAGGTCTTAGATCACTAACATTCTAATGCTACCTCGAGTAGAAACTTACTACTACGACCACGTGACAGCTTCGAGTCTACGGACTACTTCTTTCGCAGATCCACAGCATCCACAAGTACACCCACTTGTATTTTTCTTTAAGCTTTTGAAATAGTAACTGGAGAGATCACCAAGTTCTCGATATCAATCTTGATCTTGATAACCCTAAGTATGTATGAAGGTAAACACCTCTAAATCTCACAAGTGATTCACACATACAACATAACAACAACCTTTAAAACGTGGCTAGAGTTTTTCTTTTTATATGAGACATAAAACCTAAAGCCCTACACATCAAACGGGCTTGGACTGAGTTGGAAAATTCTGCAGAAAAACAATCTGCACAAGCTTCGATCGATCGAGTCTAATTTTCGATCGATCGAGCCTTGCAGATTTAGTCCAATAAATCCTGCAGTACACTCAATTCCAACTTTACAATAAACACACTTTGAGCAGCCTAAAACTAGACTCTAAGTTTTGATCATGGTTTGCCAACATTACACATTAAAGTTCTAATACATTTAGATCCTAAATTCTTAGAACCTAACAGTATGTATTTGTATACTATGGTTTTTTTTTTATTATAATCAAATTGAATAGGTTTTTGTTTAATTATTATAACATTTTTTTACTTCTCAATTCTTATCATATCTCAATGCTAATGATGTTATTTATTTCTCAATTCTCATCATATCTTGAAAGTTATTTTCAATTATCAATGCAAACTTATTCCCAAGGTTTTAACTTTTAGTTTTTTTATTAAAAAAAATGTTGAAGGTTTTGTGTATATATAAATCCTCTTGTTTCTTTTGTAGGGTGAAACTCGCCCAAGTTTTGGTGTCTCTTCCCTATCTTTCAAAGACAAAAATTAAATTATTATGTGAGTTTCTCCACTTTCAATTTTCAAAGTTTAGTAATTTGGATTTTTTTTACTATTGAATTAAGGTTACCACCTAAATATGCTTTCAATTATATTTTTGGATTGTTTATAATTATTGAATTCAAGATTTTTGCATTTACATATGCAATGGTGAGAACTTAACCTTTAAAGCTTAAACTCCCTGAACACTTTTTTTTTCCCTCAGAAAAAGAAAAGAAAAAGAGTTATATAGTTATTTTTCATCTTCCATTACTAGACTTATATTTGATTTTTTTAATATTATATATAAACCTTAGTCTTACACAATATGCATTCATTAAGAAAAGAAAAGAAAAAGAGTTATATAGTTATCTATCATCTTCCATTACTAGACTTATATTTGATATTTTTATTATTATATAAAATCCTTAGTTATACACAATATGCATTCATTATATAACCCAGTGTAAAAGATTACTTTATTTTCATTATTTAATTTTAATTAAATTAATAAAAAATTTCATCAGTCTACATATTATTCTTGATTAAGCCGTACATCGCACAAGCATAATTTTAGTTATATATATTAGAAAAATAATGTCAAAAATTGTTAGGTTTTAAAAGCTAATTTGACATAATATTATCAGATTAATCAAAAGTCAAATGATTTTGATAGTATATCATCATAGATTTTTCAATCTAACCAACTTGCTGGAGTTGAGAAATCTCAACCCAAGGATGATAGATTTAAAACCAACCCAACCAACTTGTAAGAATTCAAATTGGGTTGTGTGTTGTTGAGTTTGCATCATTTCGTTGAGCCTAATTAAAAAAATAATGTTTCATTCAACTATGCAACTCCATTATTTAATAAATAATTGTACCTTGTATACTTATGACTAATATTCCAATGTCATCAAACAAAGTCCCAAAATAGCAAAATAAATTAAAGTAATCAATTTAGCCTAAGTCTCATAATTCACAATAAATCAAACGAGCAATTTTAAATTACATATTTATATTTAAAAATAAAATCTAATAGTGTAGGCTGGGTAAGTTACTTAGATTGAAAATTTTATCAACATGATTCCCGCACAACTCGAGTTCGGAAAAAGAAAAAGAAAACAAATCAAGTTATCAACCCATGTAAAAAAAATCAGATCGTTGGGTTAGATCGGTCCATTGGAATGGTGGATGCACAACCCTTAGTGAAAACATTTTTGAAAATGAGAGAGAGAGAGAGAGAGAGAGAGAGAGACCTTTTGTGTGTGATTGTTGCCCCATATTTCACAACGAACTTTAGAGAGGTGCACTTGATATTGTCCCTAATGGGCCAGTAGTGCTCCAATGACACCATTCCTCTAATGAAGAAATCATAATAAAGAGGCCTTATGAGCAATGCCATTGAGTCACATGCTAAAATATACTTATCACTTACAAACCATGCCCATCCCTCTCATAAATCTTATATCTGACACAAAACACACTTTTCTCAATTAAAAAGAGGAAAAAAGAGAATAGTTGAAATGGAAATAAAATAGCTCTTTGTTTTTGTTTTTATAACTACCTGTGAGTGCATTGATCTTCTAAATTTGATTGTTTGTAACCTTGTTCAGATTCTTGCACCCAGTCCTGAAATCAGAGTGCATCAAGTATTTTTTGCAACATATATTTGTAGGAGAAGATCAACATCTGTGAGTAAACAAGAAGAATGTATATTAACTTGTGTACATATATATAGGTGAATGTTCCAGTCATCTTTGACTGAGACATTGCACTTCAAAAAAGTCATATCTAGTTGGAGCCACACTTGGATTCCCTCTCCAATAAGCATAGGCTACTCTATCCTTCCATTTGGTTCTTGTGTTGCCTTGTTTTATGCCATCCAACACACTTTTCCATGGCTTTATATTTATCTCAGCCCTAACAAAATTAAGTCATACCTATGTAAAATTTCTCCCCAAAAATTGCCCTCTTAAATTATCTCATTCTCTTTACCACTTGGTATATTATTAGGTTCAAGAAATAACATTTAAACCATGAAATGAAGATGATCATACTTCAAACTCGACTATTGGCAATCGAAAGGTAAGCACGATTGATTAACGTACCAGCCCCAAAAAGACCAATCAGGAAACACAATATCCAAACTCGACCAATCCGAACAGTAACGAAAGTTGTTAGATGGGACAACAGGTCGATCATCACAATCAAACATGAGTTCCAAGTCAGGCAATCTCCCCGGGTACAACCTTAGCAGCTGCAAAACTAAGCTGAACATGTGTCTTGTCTGTATCGACTCCCTATATTTCTCTACGCAGGCCTTACCTTTCTTTATTCCTGGGTGCTTCCAGGGCCGTAGATCTTCGTGGATCCAACGGAAGTACGATGGGCATGTTCTGTTTGATGATGATTGATAGTGACGTTATTACAAGGTGACGGCACATTAAGAAGCTGACGGAAGTTCACCTGTTACATACTGAATGCACGTTAAGAAGCTGACGGCGATACGCTATCCGTCAACTACTGTCATTGACACCCCTTTAGCATTCATGGCCATGCCCCTTACGCAGCAACATTAAGCTGACGGATCACGTGGACGAGTCAGGGGTGACGACCTTGGCTGTAAGGTCTTTGGCTGATGTCCTTGGCTGACGGACCACGTTGGCGTACGTAAGCTGACGACAGTATAGGAGTTACACGTGGGCTGACGACCTTGGCAGGTGAAGGCTGAAGGAATAACCCAACTTTCATTTTTAGCCTATCTTGACCTCTGCTTATGTGAGCATAAGGAAAGTTCTTGCGCTACGCGTTCGACTTAGTTAATAAGATTCCTATAAGGAAAGGGCTCAATACAATAGGCAAAGATCCGCGAATTGCTCTCTTAAAAAGGAAAGTGCTTCTTCACCAAGGCGCATATTTCGGCCACACACCACTATATATACCCCAAGACCCTCATGACCCAAAGGTACGCACAATTACCTCAACTCTGGCACTCTAGGGTTGTTTAAAGATTCTAACTTGATCGTCGGAGGGTCTTTGGCCGGCACCACACCGGTGCTCTCTGCCAACCACCTACTTTTTTTTCTTCGCAGGTGTTGCTTCAAATCGGTGAAGTACTAGCAGCTTACTGGTGATCTTTTGGGCATCATCAATGATGATATTGGATGGTCAGGATTGTGTGTTGTTGCGGGGTAGTAGATTTTTTGGGCAGGTCTGTTTTTTGTTTCCTTTTGTGCATTTCAGTTGGAATTCCTGCTCTTTTGGTGATTTTTCTGTTGATGATCTTTGGATTGTTTTGTCGCTGTAAGTAGTACCTGAAAATATAGACTGCAAAGCACATATAAATATGATGATAATTTTATTATTAAAATCTTATAAACTGTGGTAACAATGAATATGATTAATACGAGATCAACAATATAAATATATTAATGAATTATTATTACTATTTCTATTAGTTGTGCTATTATTCCTGATCTAAACTCTTTCTTTAAGGCAGGTGTAATGTGAAATACTAGTATTAAAATGAGTCTTGTAACTGAAATAATTAGGAGGTGTTTGGTAAGGAATTTTAAACAACGGTTTTCAGTATTTAAATAACATTATACATATTTCTACATATTTTTTCACTCACATATTTTCAAAAAATATAAATAACATTACTAAACACCTCCTTAGTATCTTCTGGGTTTTTAATAGATATGTCCGGCTTTCAATCCCTTTCTCCTCTAAACTATAAAATTATCAAATAGTGATAGAAATCATGACCCTCACCTACCGATTTGATAATGATCTACAAAAAAATCAATCAGTGCTAAGATGGCAACTGACAGGGATGAGAACGTATAGCACACGAAGGACAATTGGGCCGTGGTCTAAGGGTTGGAAATTTTTGAATTTAATGCAAGGGGCGCATATCACTTTTAAATGTTGACAATGCAAGCCCGTTGAATAGGCTTGAACCCAATAAAGAAGATGACCTCGTTAGAGAACAAGTTTCATGATGTAGAGTAAGTCTTCTTCCACAACAATTTTCACAATTTTGACCACAATTTGTTTATGTAGCGAGATGTAAGTGGTGGAAAAAATGGTGAGTCCACAATTTCATCACTTACAAGTCGCTATGTGGACAAGTGGCAAAATTGTGGAAATAGTTGTGACACTAGACTTATTTCTTGGCACATAATATGTTATATATCTCATATTATATCATATAATAAAACTTAAGTTTTAAAAGTCATGGTTCTCTATCCATGAATTACCCCCATAAACATCATAAATAAATATTTGAAATGCCTTTTTGTGATTGATGACGCATTAATTTGTAAGCTCAATGTAGAAAAACTTGTAGTACTCGAAGCACTACTCGATTGAAATTCTATTCCAACTAAAACTCTAGTAGCAAAAATTTCAAGAAATTTAAAATAAAATTTTTATTTATTTGTGTGGGGAGTAAAAGGACCCAAGTGGGCATTTGGGCCTTTGGGCTCTAGCAAGGAGGGCCGATCTGTTCTTGAGCTTAGGATTTGTTAGCACTGCGAATCGGCCCATACGCCGAGGGTCCGAGGACACATCCGAGGGTGAGTTTCTCCTCGGACAGACCCAAGAGAACACGGAGATTCACTACGAAGGTCAAGGCAGAATTCCGGAAAGACTGTTGGTTAAAAGGGGGAAACCCTGAACCTTCTAGATACACCGGTGTTAGAAAAATATCAAGAGCAAAGGCTGCCACCTCCACATTAAAGACTCTGCACCTACCTCCCTAGCCGCATTAATGGGGAAGTGACCCCTGAACAGTAGAACTGAAACTTCTGGTCACTATTCAAATGCACTAAGAGAAGAAATATCTAGAGGGGAGGGGGTTTGAGTAACACGTGGATAAAGCATCAGAAAAAGAAGTATTTAAGGAGGGTCTGTAACTAAGAAAAGAAAGAAAGAATTGTAATCTTTAAGAAAGAAAGAGAAATAATATAACAGTAGTCCTCGGCTCACGTCCGAGGAGTTCCATCTGCAATTATCATTCATTATTTACAAGTGTTTGCACACCATAACCTGTTATTAAGTTCTCAGTACTTCTAATCTAGATTTCAAGCCCATACTCTACAAATTTCATTGTTTAAGGCTCATTGGGCCTGAGCCCATAATAATCTTTGGGTCCAGGTGCAATTGTGCACTTACAATTTGATAATTGATCTTATGTGTAGTAACAATAAATATGATTAATACAGGATCAACAATATAAAAAATAATAATGAACTAAACTAAGAATTTATAAATTATTATTATCATTACTACTAGTTATGCTATTATTAATGATCTAAACTCTTTCTTTCTTTCTTCAGAGGATCTAAACTCTTTCTTTAGGCAGGTGTATTGTGTACCTACACAATTCGTTATTAATTAAAGTGAAATATTAGTATTAAAAATCATGCGAAGATTCAATAGGTTAATTTTCCGGTGGGTTGTTGTTGTGGATTAGTTTGACTCTTTTGGCAGTATAAATTGAAATTGGTGCAAAAAGAGTTGTGCTTGGTTGGGTTAATGAAGAGTATAATAGTAATATATAACATGCTTATCTTATAATGGACTGCAGGACTCTTATCAACTAAATTCCTCAAGTAAAGATGAGTCATTATTTTCATGAAGCTAACAAGTGTACTGATGCTATGGCCAGAAGAGGTGGTGGTTCTGATCAGGACTTTATGCTTTTTGATAGCTCACCTGTGAACTTATGTATATTGTTGTATTATGATAACTTGGGGTTGTACTATGAAAGGATTATCCTCTGAATTTTGATGTCTTTGTTTCTGTTTAGTTTATGAAAGTTCGATGTTTACCAAAAAAAAAAGTATTTTTTGGTGTTTCCAATGGAACAATCCAAAGTTCAAATCTCTCTCTCCTAAACTATATAATTATCAAAAAGTAATAGAAATCATGAACCACTCCCTCGCGGCCTCACCTACTATCTTGATTTTGATCTTAAAAAAAATCACAGTACTGCTAAGATGACAAGGATGAGAACGTATAGCACACGAAGGGCTATTGGGCCATGGTCTAGGAGTTAGAAAATTCTGAATGCGACGCAAGGGGAGCATATCACTTTCAAATTTTGACAATGCAAGCCCATTGAATAGGCTTAAAGCCCAAGAAAATGACCTAAATTAGGGAACAAGTTTCCTAACGCATGATATGCTATATATCTCATATAATAATAATAGAATTTGAGTTTTAGAAGTCATGGTTCTCTCTACCCATGAAATACCCCTAAACCTCATCATTTAAGAATGTGATAGTTTTTTCAAGTTCCTATAAATTGAAATGGAAAATGATAAAAGTATGACAAGCTTTACTATATAAAACTTATAAACTAATGTGATAATAAATGTAATTAGTGGGCTCCAATCATCTCATAAATGGATATACACCACTATTAGTTTCTTTAAGACCTTTTCCACTCTCCTCGTGTGTGTTTTAAAAATATTTTATTAGTATTTAAAAAAAAAAATTGCCTCTTTATGATTGATGATGCATTAGTTTTTAAGCTCAATGTAGTAAAACTTGTAGTACTTCAAGGCACTGCTTGATTGAAATTTATTCCAACTATAACTCTAGCACCAAAAATTTCAAAATTGTAAAATTAAAAATTTTATTTATTTGATAATCAGTCTTATCATATTAGAACTTAGACACTAAATTCAATAATAATAGTAAAATGCTTTATTTCTTTTACATATATATTTTCAATAAATCCATGCATGAAACGAGAATACTTTAGTTAATCTAAAATCTTAGTAGACGAAATCATAGCAAAAAAAAAAAACTAAATTTGAGAAAATAAAATCCAACTTCAAGATTAATTTCTTTTTAAAAAAAATTATTTGCCTAAGTTCGAAGGTTGGATTCAAAGCTTTTGTGGGAATAGTCTCAAATAAAAATTTTAGGGATCTTAGAATTTGGAAACTTTAATGGAATTGTTTTTAAGATGAAGAAAATAAGCACAAGGATCGTAGTCTTGCTCGTAAGCAATACAGGATAAAAATACCCCTAAAAAACAAAAACAAGAAGAAAAAGCAATATTGTAGGCTTGTTTAACTTTTTCGTAATTCCATTGCAAGTTTTTTTGTTACCCAAATAGAATGGTATTGGTAGGTCGACTGTGTAGTCTGTGTGTAAGTTCAGTTGCTATATGGCTGATTACAAAATACTAAGGATTAAAGAATATATAAGAACAAAGACTTACAATATCAATCCAGCCTAGAAATACCAAAGCACTGACAAGGAGAAAGAAGAAGAAGACCAGGCTAGCTGTTGCAACTTTCTTCTTCACTGGTAGCCAACAAGTACCACTGTGATAGAACATATTGAGTTCGTTTCTCATTATTTCTTTTCATGGTGCTTTTGTTGGCTATGCATGTTACCTATTGGTATAGTTGGTCTGCTGGACTTGTGGAATTTTCTTTCTTGAAAAAGACTTTCGGAAATTTTCCAGCCTACTACTTCACCATATACAGTCTAATCTAATCTAATCTAATCCAAAATTATTGTTGACAAAACAGGGGATGAAAATTATTGAAGCATCCAGAGATTTTTCATCCAAAAAAGCTAGTCCACAGAACTGACCTTCAATTGTTAGTCTCTTTCTTATACCCACTTGTTATGTGTGATTTGTGTATGAAATCGAAACTCCTCTCTAGCTATGTCTTGTAGTACCCCTTGCAAGTTTCCATCAATATAAGAACTCTTTTTGGGCTTCAGCCTAAGTGAGGACAAGATTGGCAAGTCTAGTACACTCCATTTAATGTGTTCATATCACTTGCTAGTCCAAAATTATCCCTCACAGCTCATTAAGTAGTTGACTATTCTTACGCAGTCTAGTCTTTTTTGGTGTTAAGTTGCCCCTAATTGAAGGGCCGAAATCAATGTTATTTTACTTTTCAACAAACAAGCCAATTACTCTCCCCAACACCACAACTATGGGTGTGTTTGGATATTATTTATTGCTGAAAACTAAAAACTGAAAACATTGTAACAAAATAATTTTTAAATGTGTGAATAGTACCGTGAGACCTAGTTTTGAAATTGTTTTAAAGGAAAAGGGTACTTGTGGATCCCGTGAACAGTGCACGGGACCCACTGAAAAATGAAACGCAGACGCATGGAATGCGCAAAACGCGCTATCGAAATATGCACTATGACTGAAGTAGCAATCATATGTAAAAAGGTCAATTCCAATAGGGCTGGTGCATTGGGTATTTGATAAAAGGGTGATTACAGTAAACTTACTTGTAATTTAACTGAATTCCCGTTACATATATGTGATTTGAAAGTTGATACTTTACTTACCTAAGGATTCCCATGTAACCCACATTTGTTAAAAATTTGGCTATAAACTTGGTTTTGGCATTGGCTATAACTTCAACTAAAAAATTAACAGGACTACTTATTTTGAAAATTCAATCGTCGGATTGTAAGTTCTTTATATCCTTAAAACGCATGTTGAAATTCATGTCAATCAAATGCTATTTACTATTCAATCTATATACTTATATTTTATATATAATTTTAGACTACCAAAAATTGAAATTGAAATATTTGATTGGTAACATAATTATTAATCATTTATATTCTAGAAATTTTGCAAGCATGAAGGATAGAAAAAGAAAATGTAATCCAATAGTAAATTTGTTAAAATTCACGTCCAATAAAAATATATGGGTTAGAGTTGTAGCCTTAGGTTATAACCAATTTTGTAGCCAAATTATTTCATTTCTTCTTATATACTTCATGTTTGCAAAATTTCTAAAACATCAAAAATTAATAACTATGTCACAGTCAAATGTTTAGATTTTAATTTTTTGTAGTCTAAAATTATATATAAAACATAAATTTATGAATTGAATAATAAATATTAAATAACATCCGATTAACAAGAAATTTTATATGTGTTTTAACAACATAAAAAACATGTAATCAAATAGTTAGATTTTCAAAATATATAACCATGTTAATTTTTTATTGGGATTTGTAACCTTAGGCTACAACTAAATTTGAAGTCAGACTTTGTCTAAAAAAAAAAATTATAATCCGATAATAAATTTATCAAAATTCACGTCTAATAACAAATATTGACTTGAGCCATTAGCTACAACCAATAAATGACTTTCCTAGTGAGTTGGCAAAAGTACTTTATGAATGTTAGTGGCCAATAATTTAATTATTCAATTATATATCATTGGTTTTAAACGTTACCTCAATTGGCTGAAGTTATTGTTATTAAAACAAATTTGAACACTAAACCAGTTATGATATTTCCATTTACATAATTCAATGCATTTGTCATAGCATTTATCTGTCCATCAACCATATACCTTTATCCATTAAATTAAGAATCCGAATTTGATAAGAATGAGGTGTAAAATTCATGTTTTACACCATTAAATAAGAGATTGTCACATCAGCTTTTTACTTAAAACTTAATACATCCTATCACATACAGTAACATCTTTATATAAACTCATAGTTGAGTTGAATTTTCAAATGAGTATTAGAATTGATTTGGTGTGATTGTATCACATATAATAACATCTTTATAAACTCATAGCTGAGTTGAATTCTCAAATGAGTATTAGAATTGATTGGGTGTGATTGTATCTATTTTTTAATATATAATATAATGATGTAATATAATGTTGGGATTAGAGGGTGTAAAATTTAGGTTTTACATCACATTCTTATAGAATTTAATCTCTTTGTCACTAGCCTCTATGTAGATAAATAGATTATTCCCATTTAAAGAAAAAGATATATAGATTATAGACCTCCATAAGCGGCTAATGTGGCGTGTACATTTAGATGTTTGAAAGAAACATTAGAGAACATGGAAATCCATACAAATTAATCTAGAAATCTATTTTACCTTTTTTTTATAAGCATATTTACAATTGTCTTGTCCTTGCCTTCAACCCAAAACTACCACTAAAAAATTATTGGGTATACACATAGTCATAGAAGTGCAAGTTCCACGAAAAATTTGGGTAAATGGCAAATTTCACCTCTAAAATTTGAGGGTATTTGGATTTTACATTCTAAAATTTTAGAATTTGGATTTCACCCCCTAAGTTTTAGGGGTGTTTGAATTTTACTCCTTAAAGTTTGGAAGTGTTTGGATTTTAAATCCTAAAGTTTCAGAAGTTGGGGGTGTAAAATCTAAACACTTTCAAACTTTAGAGAGTAAAATCCAAATTTTGAAACGTTATGGTGTAAAATCCAAACATCCTAAATTTCGGGAAGTAAAATCGAAATTCTAAAATTTTAGGGTGTAAAATCCAAACACCTTTAAACTTTAGGGGTATAATTTGCAATCAATCCAAAAATAAATAAATAAAGAAGTTGAGAATATTTTTTTTAATAGATATGATTGTTAGGTTCTAAAAGTTTAGAACAATTGACAAATCGTGAACACAAACTTGTCTAAATATAGATCCTAGAGTCTATAGGTATTATTAGAAAATGCTCAAAATGATTCAAGTCAAGATTCCAGAACATACATATTGAAGAAAGAAGAATTCAGAATCTGCCTAGTTCGATTGATCGAAAGACAGGCTCGATTGATCAAGAGTCGTATTTGCAAAATTTTAATTAAGTCCAAACAGCAGTTCAAGCCCATTAAGGATTAGGGTTTCAGGTTTACTTCTTCTAGTATATAAAGGAAACCCTAAACATTTTTTTACAAGACTTTTTAGAGAGATTAGAGTGCATCTTGTGCCTCTTTTGTAGATCTAAGGTTTTGTACCCAAAAGCTCTCTAGAGTCTTTGTCAAGTTGTGTGATGAATCTTTTGTGAGATTTGAGAGGTGTTTACCTTCATACACACACATAGAGCTATCAAGATCAAAATTCACATTAAGAACTTGATGGTTGTTTTAGTTGCTGCATAAAGAACATTCAAGAAGATCAAGATTCACAAGTAGGAGAACTTGTGGTTGCTGTAGATCAAAGAAAGAAGTAGTCTGTGGACTCGGAGCTATCATGGGGTTGTGGTAGTAAGTTTTCTACTCGAGGTAGCAATAGAATGTTAGTGGTCTAAGTTCTATGGTACAAACTTCAATTCTTTCATAGTGGATCTATTTTACCTTGAGGATATAGTTAGGTCAAATCCTCCCCAGGTTTTTTACCGGTTTGGTTTTCTTGAGTCATCAGATCTTTGTATTCTTTATATTCCGCTGCTTTAATATTTGTGATTTTTTGTTTTAACCTAGATCTGAATAATAAACCTAAGTATTCACTTGGTTAATCAATTAGGTTAAACAATCTAATTTTTATAGGGATCTAAAACTTAACAATGATAGGATTTTAATAAATAATGTTGGCTTTATAAAAATTACTTCCATCATCATGCCAAGATATCCATCGGTTTACTCTTTCTAGATTGTCACCCCCTTTAGTCTATTTAGATAATCTGCTACCAATGCACTAAAGTCTAAACAAATTTTTTTTAAAAAGTTTCAACTTTTGGCATCTGCTCCTGATGATAGTTCTTTATCATCAAACCAAGACACCAATCAGTTTTTAGTGTAGGCGAGGATTGAACTCTAGATCTCTTATATAACCATCAGAGACTTTACCAATTAAACAACATGAATGCATGAAAAAAACATAGAGATTTATAAGTAGAAACAACCATATGTAAGTTTAATAAGGTTTTAATTCTCAAATATAATTCATTAATGAGTTAACATTTATGGTAAATTTTTTTCCCTTTGATAATTAATGGAGAAATACAATATAAATATAATTATGATTAGGGATGGCAATGGGGTGGGGCAGGGCCGAAGGATGAGATCTTCGCCCCCGCCCCGTATAGATTTTTCTTGCCCCATCCCCGCCCCTTAAGACCCCGCGAAGACCCGCCCTACACCATAAAACTTTATTTCTTGTTAATTTTCCCTATAACTATTACCATTTTTTCAAATAAAATGACATGTTTCAATATTAAAAATATAATTAAAATTATAAATAAATTTATCCTATCAAATCAAACTAATTTTTAGCAAAAACTAAATAATATTATCTAAATGTTTAACAAGACAATGTCACAACAAAAATCTCATAGTATGACACAAAAATCTCATATTATGTTAATGATGAAAAGTAAGTTGAGAAAGACATATGAATCATGAATGAAAAGACAAAAAAAAAGAAGTTAAAATTGGTACCTTATTTCCAACTTTGTTTGAGAGAAAAGAGAGGTAGAACCATGTTAGGTAGAATAAAATAAGCTGATGATATTTTTGTTTAAATAGTAGGATTTTAGAATATGAAAAAATTACAACTTAATTCTTATTAACGAGGGGTGGGGCGGGGAGGGGTGGGTCTAAAAAGTGTAAACCCATCCCCGCCCCGCCCCGTGGTGCGGGTCTAAAATCTCGCCCTATCCCCGCCCATCACCTTTGCGGGGTGGGGAAAATCTGCACGGGGCAAAGCGGGGAAGGGCGGGTCAAGCGGGGTGGCGAAAAATTACCATCCCTAATTATGATAACTAAACCTAGCCTCATTACAAATTTAGAAAATTTTTTTTATGGGAAAATATTTAGAATTGATTTTACTCAAATAATTGATAGGCACATTATAAATTGTATTTTGATATAATCTCAAACTCTCAAAAAAAAAAAAAAACCACCAAAATGTATCAACTAATTTGGATGGATTATAAAATGTGGGCTCGGAAAAATTTGTCTAGATTGACACTACAAAAACTTGATATGTTTTGACTCACGTTTTTTTGAAGGTTTACAAAACACCCTGGAAATAAACGCTAAATTAGGCCTGTCCACCCAGACCCGGACCCGATCCAACCGACCAGACCCGGCAGCAATCGACCAACCCGTGACCGACCCGTGAGCTCCGGCGGTCGGCGGCGGGTTGCGAATCCCAAAAACCAAGTCCGGCGGGTCGGTTGGCGGGTTCTCTCCTCTAAAACCCGCCTCAACCGACCCGACCGGAGAGCTTACAAAATCCGGCGATTCAACGATTTTTCGGTGTGTTTTTGGTCATATTACTCTAGATCCAACGAGATTTATGCCGGATTTGGGGAGATCTCAACCAGATCTGGTGGAAATCTCACCGGATCTAGCGAGATCTCACCAGATCCGGTGAGATCTCTGCCGGATCTGGCGAATTTTTGCCTGAAAAAATCAATTTCGACGGACTTTTCCACTGTGGACGACTCGACCGGAACCGACCGCTTTCCGATGCCTATCCGATCGCTTTGATCCGACAGGCTCGCCGGTCGGCGGCAGGTCTGAACGTTCTTCACCCGATTCTGTCGGGTCGGTCGCGGGCTGGGCACAAACCCGACCCGGACCGACCTGTGTACACCTCTACGCTAAATGATGAACACGCTTGTTATAAAACAACCTTATTTCATGGGTCACAATTTTTCAAAAGAATCGTCAAAATAAATTTCTCCGTACAACCACTATTTTAAAAAATAAAGATAAACATAAAGGTAAAACAATTGTTTCAAGGTTGCATAGGTGTTGAAATTTCTGTTTTGAGGGTAATGTAGGCTGTGAAAATTTCTTTTTCGTGGGAATTTGTTTCAAATGTTATCAAGGGTCATCTAGAGCCTCAAAATAATATTTTTTGAGGGCTTTTCATACTTTTCCCAAGGGTTTTGGCCCTCAAAATTTTTGTAGTGAGAAGAATGACAGTTAGGTTCTAAGATTTTAGGGACTAATGTATTAGAACTTCAATGTGTAATGTGTTGGCAAACCATGATCAAAACATAAAGTCTAGGTTTAAGCTTGCTCAAAGTATGTTTTTGTTGTAAAGTTAGAATTGAGTGAATGCAGAAGTAAGTGGGCAAATTCTGCAAGGCTCGATCGATCGAAAATTAGATTCGATCGATCGAGAATCGTGCAAATTGTTTTTTTTGCAAAATTTCCAACCCAGCCCAAGCCCGTTTGACGTGTAGGGTTTTATGTTTTACTTTTCATATAAAAAAGAAAAACCCTAGCTACGTTTTAGAGGCTTTTGATGTGCTGTGTGTTTGAATCTCTTGTGAGATCTAAAGGTGTTTACCTTCATACATATTTAGGGTTATCATGATTGATGTCAAGAGTTTGGTGATCGCTTTAGTTGCTGCATAAAGAATTTAACGAAGATTTGAATCTTTGAGTAGAGTCTCAAAGTCACAAGTAGGAGAACTTGTGGTTGCTGTGGATCAAGAGAAAGAAGTAGTCCGTGGACTCGGAGCTGTCACATGGTCGTGGTAGTAAGTTTTCTTCTCGAGATAGCAATAGGATGTTAGTGGTCTAAGTTCTATTGTATAAACTTCAATTCTTTCATAGTGTATCTATTTTACCTTAAGGATAGCTAGGTTAAATCATCCCCAGGTTTTTTACAGGCTTGGTTTTCCTGGGTCATCAAATCTTTGTATTTTTTTATATTTTTCGCATTATATTTGTTTTACACTATTTGGTTTAACCTAGTGTTAATTAACAAACTTGTTAAATAACTTGGCTTAATATTAAGTTAATCATACTGTGTTAAGGGGTCTAAAACTTTACAATGACAATATACGGTGTGGATTTCATGAAAACAAGTATTACCGGGCATTCTTTTTCAACATACCTTTTTAATTTTTAGAATCCATTTTCAACATAGGTAACAAATAAGAACTTTATTAATAAACTAATAATTTTATGGGAAGAACTCCAAGCCAACTGAATCTACTCATTCCTACTAATGAAAGGGAATTAGAGGGAATCCTCTTACGTAAATTATATTATGATTGCTATCAGTGGTGTATGTACACAATTCGTTAATAATTAAAGGGAAAATACTTGTACTAGCTAGAAATCTTGACCTACTATATCAACTACTATCTTTATCATGATGTTGTTGATTAAAAAATCAAAAACATTCAGTCAGAGCTAAGATGACAAGAATGAGAACGTGTGGCAGCACATGAAGGGCTATTGGGCCGTGGTCTGCGTAAAATTTGAACTTGAAGCAAAGGGAGCAAATCACTTTCAAATTTTGACAAGGCAAGCCCATCGAATGGGCTTGAACCCGAATAAGGTGACGAAATTAGGGAACAAGTTTGATGAAGTTTTTTGCTAAACAGTTTGATGAGGTTTATGTATGTAATACTATCATATATCATATCACATACTTAGGATAGTTTATTATTGATAAAAACTTTATAGTTTAAGTTGCAAGAAATATCATGGTTTTCTATTAGTAGTGTTAAACGAGAAGCTAATTGTGTGGCTCATTCGTTAGCTCGCTATGCGAGACATATTCAGGAGGATGTTTTTTGGATTGAGGATTCTCCTCCCCCTGCTTTAGAAGCTTTGTATTTTGATCTTGGTCATATTCATTAATAAAGTTTGGTTTCCATTTCAAAAAAAAAAAAAAAAAGTTGCCAGAAATTTAGTATTTATTTTGATTTTTATTATAATTTTGCGTTTTAACATAATATAACTTACCCATTACATTCGATAATATCAGTAAAGTATTTTCTTTCTTACACATATATATATTTTTAATTAATCCAGACAAGGATATTATTACTAGTTAATATAAAATTTTATAATTTTATTTAAACCTTAGAGTTTCTAGTAAGTTTCCTTTAAACCTAAAAGTTTGAAATAAATTTCATGTAAACCAATTGAACAAATGATGTTTAATGGGATTAACCAAAAATTAGAACACATTATACAAGAATTATTATATGCAACATGTGTACTATAGGATCAGAAAGAGAGAATGATCAACATTTGTGAGTAAATGAGAAGAATGTGTATTAACTAATGTATATAGGCAAGTGTTCCAGTTATCTTTGTTTGAGACATTGCACTTCAATTTTCAAATGGTTTTTTTTTTCCCTCTAATTTGAGCCATTCACTCTCCAATAGGGTACCGTGTCCTTACATTTGATTCTTGTGTTGCCTTGTTTTTTGTCCTTCAACACACTTCTTCGCAGCTTTATATTGGTCTCAGGCTCTCAGCCCTAACAAAATTAAGTGAAGCCTATGTAAAATTCCCCGAAACCGCCTCAAATTGATGGTCGTAAATTTATCTCTTTCTCTCTAACACTATATATTATTAAATCCAAGAAATAATAGTTTCATCCATGAAAGGGAGAAAATCATATTCCCCTTTAAGTTTGGTCCTCTTAATTCAAAATTTGGCCAAAATTTGGCATTCTTAATTCTACTTTCAAGAATTCTTATGTTCATGACATTTGGACTATTTGCCATTTGGATGCATAAATTTCTTCAAAAAGTATGAAAACAATTTATTTTACAAAAGGATAAGGTCTACGAAGATGGAGGTATCAATACTTCAATAGGATGAGGATCGGAGGATGGGGAGTTGATGTTTTTTGTTCTACTTCAATAGCCAATTCTTCTTAGCACTAGGCTTGTTCGAGATTCGACCAATACTAATGAAACCGGTTGGCATTGAACCAATCTGATCCGACTAATACAAAGCTCCATTGTAAGTGTTCGATGTGATGGTTGGTAGAGATTTAGGCAAATTGAAGGTGGCCGGTGGGCAATCAGTGGCTATTTTGAATTCCAATGAGAAACTGCACCACACCAGTGTCTATATATATTTATTTGCTATAATTTAACATATGTATAATTTATATATAGAATTACTATAGGTTTCAGTAGAGAGAAGGTGTGAAAGTGCGAGTTTGAGAGAGGCAAGGAAGAAAAAGGAGCAATGGTGTTAGAGAGATATAGGTTATTAGGAAACGTTAGGGTTTTTAAAAATTTTAGATCTAATACCAAAACAATGCTGTTTGAACTTGATATTAATTTTAATATTAGTTCCAAAAAATGTCGTTTTGGTATGAGATTTTAAAAAATAAAAAACCTGAAACTACATTTCAATTACAAACCCTAAACATATCTAGATCCCCATTTTAGTTCCCCTCTCTCTCTCTCTCTCTCTCTCTCTCTCTCTCTAATATTTCTTGCCCAAGCTCCTAGCAACGTCTTCGCCTCTCCTCACTCTCTCCCCCTACTTATCAACCTCATCCACTTGCTCCTAGCAGGCTTTGACTTTTGATGCTCCCCTTGCAATGTTCTATCAAGTTTGTTTAAGTATTTTTTTTTTTTTTTTTTTTTTGTGTTTTCAATAGTTTTGTTTTATCTTTTATGACTTAGGTTTAATCTTTTTTTTTTTTTTTTTGATTTGAAGAAGACATTTTTTAAGAGAGATTGTTAATTTGTTTGTTTTATTTTGTTTTTATCTTTTGATGGTTTTTTTTTTCTTTCTCTAGTCTTTTCTTTCATTTTTAAGGCAAACTAACAGCCCTTTGATTTCTTTTTTTTTTTCTCAGCAAACAAAGAAACGTTTGATTAACCTTGAGGATGAACTGGTAAAAAAAGGGAAAAAAAAAAGATCTGTATCTAATGGATTTGTTTCAATTTGTCAAATAATCAAGCGTTTGCTTTCTTAACCTTGGGTAAATTAACCAATTAATTAGTAAGTAAATTAATTAAGTTAATTTTACATGCAATAAGCATGGGAGCACAAACAAATCACCAATTAAGTTAATATGCAGCGAAAAATAAAGTTAATACAGTGATTTATTTACGAATGGAGAAAACTTCCAAAGCAAAAACCCCACCGAGTGATTTTAAGGTTACCACTCCTGAGAATCCATTATTATCACAACAAGCGATTACAAGTAAAGGAATCCCAGTACCTTATACCAACCTATAATTGAACCCTTACCCCAATACACAATTGGACTTGTTCTGTAGTGACAATCTCTCATTTTCAATGCACGGCTCCTAGTACGTGACAAACCAATAGATGCGTGGATCCCAATACGCGACTTAATCACCAACTTAAGAAAGATGTTGGCTACAAAGTTCTTCAATTCATCAACACGATGAAGATCACGAAGCTCCTTGGTCACAAAACCCAACGACGCATAAACGCAGTAGCTTCTTCAAGAGAAAGATGAACTAGGGCAAATTCTATCTCCGGTCACAATTTGCATAAATCAAGACTTTGCTTGACACTTGTGCAACCGTGCAACCTTTGATGGCCCTTAAAATAATCCTTATATATGTTTAAGGTTGTGAGAAAAGAAAACCTAAACATGTACACACAGATTGGAGTGAAATCAGATTTGAAAAACTGATTTTCATAAAGCTCGATAGATAGGGTATCTATCGAGCAGCTGTCGAGCATAAGGATAAAGCAGCCTTTTAAACCTTGATAGATGCTATCTGTCGAGCTAGCTATCGAGCTAGCTATCGAGCTTTAAAATCCAGCACTTCTTCACTTGTTTATTAGACAGATTTGCATTGCTTTAACACTTGGACTTGAAACATTGTTCATTGAAATATTAAACACATCCTGGATCTACCCAATTACAAGTAAAGTGCGTTTTGTCAAAGGATTAGCCAATTCTAAATGACATATGTTTCTAACATCATTCACATATGTCCTAATATTAGTGACATTAATTTGTTTCAATTTTTCTCTATGTCCATTTAATCTTTAGAGTTCGTAATGATCATTAGCATGATTTCGTTAGATTGATTTTATTTGCACTTGGGTTTTGTGTTTTGGGTTTATTATTCCAAACATGAATCTCATATCTATACTTGGTCTTTAGCGGTTAAATGGAACTTACTGGTTGAAAAGTTAGATAATACACATGCTTGATCTTTTTTATTTTTATTTTTTATAAAGTAAACAGTAATACTTATTAGAACACACACGAAAATAGTAATATTAGTGTTTTAAACTGGGTTTATAATACATTACATAACCATAATACAACTACAAAAGGGTCTAACCTTTTGTTTTGAGTTAGGTAATGGAAATTGTTATTTTCAATGCTTTAGTTTTTTTTTTTTTGGCTTGCAATCATTAATTTTTTTGAGTTAGATAATTGAAAATTTTATTTTCAATGCTTTAGTTTGTGTGTGTGTGTGTTTTGTTTTTTAATGCTTCGACCGTTTGATAATAAACGGCAATCTAACAGATGACTCTATTTGGCACTAGTGCAAAGTTTAAGGACAAAATTGGCTAAATTAAAAGTTTAGGGGTGTAATGACTGTAAAGACATAATTTAAGCCCAAACCCAATAGTGAGAAGGGAATAGACCCAAAAGCCCAATACAATGAAATTTGTAGAGAGTGGGCTTGAAATCTAGGTTTTAGTGATGTTGGATAACTAGAATGATGCGCTCGATTACAACATTGCACACAAGGAACTGTTTATATGAAAGAAATTTGTCCTCAAACACAAGCCGAGGATGATTTATCTTATTACTTTTCAAAGATAGAGTACCACTAAGGGTGATGATGTATACAGTGTTTTCTCTCTCTTTTCTTACCCTCCCTTATCCTGAAGGTCCCTTCTTCCTTTTATATTATCCCTCTTCTTCTTTTCATCTTCCACGTAAGGGTTCAATTGCTTTTTTAGATACTTGTCCTATCCACCTCCCATGAAGTCTTTGGAGGCATGTAGTAGGCTAAACTCTGATGCTCAGGTATCACTTCTCCATCAATGCGGTCAAAGAAGCAGTTGCAGGACATTCAATGCGGGGGCGGTGGTAATAGTTTTATCTTAGATATTTTCACTGTCCTTCTTCTTATCTTCCATATCTACTATGATTACCCTTAACTATAGGGTCTTCTAGAATATTGCCTGTGGATGTTATCCAGTCCTTCTCCTACCTCGGCTTTACATGGCCAAGGACATAATCATCCTCAGACCATCCTCTTGGATATATTTCCTTAGGTATCACCTTTTTTCCTATTTGTATTGATTTGTAAGTTGACATTCTTACATCCTCGAACCATTCTGTGTCCTCAGATTGGGCCTTTAGTCCTAAAAATACTTTTGGGCCAACTCCACACATATTTCTGGGCCCATTGACCTTACAATGACCATCAACTCAAAGTTCAAGGGGTGTTTTGGTATATTTCCCAAAATATATCAATAAAGTTCCAAAGCCTAGAAACCAAGCCCAGCTCATGCAAATTTCTATTCCACACCCAAACCTTCAAAGCAACCAGGGGGTTCTAACATAATTTGGGGCCTAAGGCAAAAACTTTATGTGGGCCTTTAATATGTAAATATTAATTAAACAAAATTATCTAATACTAATCAAATCAATCAAGGTTAATTTGATATATTAAATACATAATTTGATGAATAATACTAACTAAACTAATGTTAATTTCATATAGAGAATTGAATATTATAGTTGAACTATAAATATTAATAAAAAGAAATAAAAATATATTACGATTAAAAAAAGTGCTTTATTTTGGATATATGACATTGCATAGTTAAGTAAAGTTGTAATCTAATTTTTATTTTTATATCTTGTTTTTAAGAGAGAGAGAGAGAGAGAGAGAGAGAGAGAGAGAGAGAGAGAGAGAGAGAGATAGATATTATTTGGTGTGTGGCTTTGTAGGTATTCATTTTACAAAAATTAGAGCCTCAAACTATTAGTGGAGACTAATATATAATTGACGATTTAACGTATTTGCAACATCTTTTTGCAACATTTTAGGGTTTCAATTGGGTTAAGATTCTATTGGTCTCGTATTTTGAGAGTCTTAATAGATGAAAAAGAAAAATGTGCTAATTAAAAAAGCACTATAAAATGTTCAAAATATAACGTGACATTAACTCTCATTGATGAACTTCATCAATTTAACTAATGAATGTTTATATCACTTTTTTGTAATTAATAATATCGCAATTTGTAAGCCAATAGTAAAATTTGTAGTATCCTTAACATCGCTAATAAAAAAAATGAATAACCTTTTAAAATTATATATAATTTTATAAAAATTTAGGCATTTAACTACGGGATGTGAGGCCTTTTTTTTCCCAATGAAAATTTTGTTTTTGGTGGGGCCTTAGGCCTAGGCCTAACTTGCCTAGGCCTTGGGCTGGCCTGTTCAAAGCCCCTATTTTTTTAAGTAACAAGTTTTGTTAGAAACTTAGAATAACCTTCAAAGCCCAAATGGAGGTTCGAGAAATTAAATATTGGATCATACTCCAAATTTTAAGCTTCAAAACAAACACACACAACAAACAAATGCCCTTATTGTATTTCAAAATTTCAACTAACTAGTTTCTCCCAATATTCATTCTTCCACATATCCACTTCTTTCATTATATTTTATTTTCTTCAAGAAATGGCATCAATAGCTGGAACTTGGAAGATCATAAAGGAGGAGGCATTGTGCATGGAAGTGTGTCTTTAGGGGATTTCACCATGGACTCCACCATGAAATTCTTAATTCTCCCAAATTTATTACCCTCTAGACATGCCATTGTTTCTGAACAGACCTCAAGCGCTCCTGAAGGAATTGTTGGTTCAAATTTCAAGAGCTTTGAGTATTCACTTAACAAGTGAAACATGTAGTCGTAAACAAAGTCCATTTTAAGGTTCTCTTGAATGAATTTGCTTCCTGCCTCTCCAATTTCTTGTGCCTGAAATAAGTGTTGGAGGAGATAGAACTGTGAAGAAAAGCAATTAAATTAAGAAAGAAAGAAATTTGAAGCATGCCTAGCATCAAATAAGAAACATAGTGCATGTTGGGTCCCATTGTTGACTGTCACATTGCTTATAAGGTGACGTATCAATGAATGTAATATGTATAACTTTAATAACATAATAAATAAATGTAATGTTAAAGATACTATAAATTTTACTCTATAAGCTTTATAAATTAATGAGTCATCAATCATGGAAAATAGAAATTAAGACATTTATTTGGGTTAAATTATTGATGTGGTCATCAAATTATGCGATAAAGTTTAATTTAGTCCCTTGAGTGTTAGTTGTGTCAATTTAATCCCCCAATTGTTAGTTGAATCAACTTAGTCCCTTAAGTATCAATATCAAGTAAATATCATTATGAAACTTCTCTTCTTTTAAATCTTAATGAGATTGATAAAATTAATTAATGTAGCAAATAGAGCATAAGCTAAAAGGTATCTACAGAAAGTGTGAAAATTCTAAAGCTAAATCAACTTTCAACTATTAATTACGTTAACCACCGCGCATCCTTGGTGCGGTGGTCACTCCACAAGTATAAATGCTTGTAGGGTGCGGGGGGCAAGAGTCAGGGTTTAAGTCTCTAAGAGGGAGCTTCACACACATATACACTTAGATTAAGCTAGAGTAAAAATTCTATCTTGTATAATAAAAAAAACTATTAATTACGTTAAAATTTAAATGGGAGACATAAGGATGACATTGTGACTTGATTTCGAAAGTTGAATTATTACATTGACACAATTTATAGTTGAGGGATAATAGATGGAGGATTAGTAAAATTGATAGTAGTTTTGTTAGCTTCTAAACATTTAGGATAAAGTGTTTAGATTCTTATTTTGTGTATGTTGGCAAACCGAGAACAAAAACATGTCTAGATTAGATGTTAAACATTGCTCACGATTGTACAAATCAAGATTTAGAACATTCAAATTGCTGAAAGGAGAGTTCAAGTTCTATGAGACTTGACTGATCAAATATTAGACATGACTGATCGAAAATCACAGAAAAGTTAATTCTGCAGATTTTAAACCAAGCCCAAGCCCGCAAAAACGTTTAGGGTTTTAGTCCAACACTTTTAAGTATGAAAGGAAAACCCTAACTATGTTTTGAAGACTCTTGGAAGACTTGTGAGTTACTCTTGTGAGATCTGTGAGGTTTCTATAAGCTTCTAACTCAACAAGTGTATACCGGAACGAAATCTATAATCAAGTGCTAGTGGAATAAAGTTCCTGCTACAAGATCAACAATGATGTAAGATCTAAAACCTTTGAGTGGGATCTCAAAGTCATAAGCGTGGGAGCTTGTGTTCAGCAAATCCAAAAGAGAAAAGTTCGTGGAGTCGGAGCTGCAAGTGGTCATGTAGTAAGTTCTACTGGAGATAGCATTCGGTTTAGGAGTTAAATCTTTTGTAAACTTCAATTCTTTCTAGTATATTTGTTTGCCTTGAGGGTAGTTAGGTCAAATCATCCCTAGATTTTTACTTTGAAACATTTAGTTTTATTGGTTTTCCTAGGTGATCATATCTTTGTCTTTTAATTTTCTGTTGTGTATGATATGATATACTATTGTTTAATCTAGATCTCATAATTAATCTAAGTAAGTACTTGTCTAACTTACCAGGTGTAAACAATCTATTTTAAAGGGGTCTAAACAAACAAACAGTTTTAGTATTTTTCAATTAGTTTTTTGTGATTAGTGATACGTCAATAACTTGTAAGGTTTATGCAGTAAATTTTGTAGTATCCTTATCATTACTCTTTCCAAAATGTATAGCACTAGTATACTATGTATATAACAAGCATTCCATGAGGAAAAAAAAATCGTGCTATTTCTCTAAGGAAAAATAGAAAATCAACAAAAGCAATTAACACCATTTTGAGAAGGCTTTTAAACAGTGCATTTCTATACAAGTGTTTTGCATTGGTTTATGTTTTTCTTAATTCAAGAAAAGAGAACAGTTTTAGGAAAACAAAGCCACCACACATTCATGTCCACATGTGGCTAAATTTGGTTGTGTCAAGAGGGAAAGAGAGTAAGAGAGGTTTACTTTGTCGGTGTGATTATTGCCCCATTCCACAGCAAGCTTAAGATCTCTGCATGTATTATTAGTTATTTTGATGGGCCAGTAGTGTTGCATGGGCACCAAGCCTCTTGTGAAAAAGTCACGGTACTGAGGCATCAATAGCAAGGTCATGGAATTGCAAGCTAGAATGTACTTTTCACTCACTGACCATGTCTTTCCTTCTATGTAAATTTTATATCTTCAGTTGAAAAGGCCAAACAAAACAGAAAATAATGTCATTAATAACACTATGAATGTATTATGACATATTTCAAAGGAAATTAAAAGGAAAATGAAGAAAAATAAACTGTTGAGAAAATTAAAGAAGTGCAATATTTACCTATGGGTGCATTGGTCTTCTAGTTTTGAGTTCTTGAATCCATGTTCAGATTCTTTTCCCCAATCCTGTATACAGATAAAATAGTTGAAAAAAATATGTTCCAAATTTCTCTCAAAACCCTGTCGGCCTAGTTCTTTTTTCCTATACGTTTCTTTCACACTAATTCTTCTAAAGAGGAAAAAAAACACTATTTCTACTTCCAAAATAGGATCAAACAAGATCTTCGCATAATTTCCAAATATGAAATTAAGCACAATTTAACAAAGAAATAGCTCACTTGTTTCTCGATAAGATGCTTAACATCATTTAATTAAACAGATCACCCCTCAGCTACTTATTGTTTGAAGAAACCATCCACTTCGATGGGTATATTTTTCATGAAAAGCAAAGATGAGATAACTAATTTAAGTTTTTCATTAAGATAATTACATGTGTTTTTCACAATTTTGACAACCAAACATGTCAATGATGTTAGGGTTGGCCCACCAGCCCTAGGCCTAGGACCCCTACAAGAGAAAGGCCCCCCAAAAGAGGGGGCATAAGTTATTATTTTTTAATATATATATATATATATATTTATATATAAATGTGAATTGTTACTTTTTTCCCCTCTATTTTTAAGAATGCTTGATAAATTGAGAGATGTTATAAATATTACAAATTTTACTTTAGAGAGCTTACACATTTTAGTGTCACCATCACAAGAAGTAATCCATATATTTATTTATTATCTTGTTGAAGTACAACCATTCACATTCTCTTCTAGATCAGTTTGCAAGATTTTTGAAATAAAATTTGTGATAACTTTCAGCATTTTCCCAAAAATAAATATAAATTAATATAAATCCAACCAAATCACCATTAAGTGAATAAAAAATGCTAAACTATCAAAACTGTTATTACAAAAAAATTACGAAATTGATGTAGCAAAAATGTGATTGGTGTTACAGAAACAACGTAACAAATGTATTTGAATTAATTAATTTTTTTAATTGATGACACATTATTTTGTAGGTTTATGTAATAAAATTTATAATGTCCCAAGCATTGCTCAAGTGATTTTTTTTTTTTTTTGAGAAAGTTTCAACTTAAAAAAAGTAAGAATAATGGGTTGTTAATAAAAATTTGTAATATAAAAAATTTACTAAATTGATGGTTAATAAACTAAATATTATTTAAGTGATACTTAAATATGAAAACACCCATTTAAATTTTTTCTTTAAACCTGAAATTGTATTAAGCCAACCCTGTTTGATGTACAAGTATTTAATGTCTTTTCTTTTACTAAATATTGTTAGGAAAAAGTTCCGGATAACTAAACAATTGACCACTCATACTAGAATTGTATGAAAATTCCTTAAAATAAAAATCAAGGAATTTGATATAGAAATTCACCTGGATATATAAACGAACATTCCAATCATTTTTGTTAGAGGGATTGCACTTCAGAAGCTCTACTCTTTTTTCAGACACATATGGATTCCCTTTCCAGAAAGCATAGGGTTTTCTATCTTTCCATTTGATCTTTTTATTGCCTTCTTTTAGGGCCTCCAACGTTATCCCCCATGGCTTTATATCGACCTCAGCCCTAACGAAGGAAAAGTTTTGTTAATGATATTTTTGAAACCAAAAAAAAAAAAAAAAAAAAAAAAATTAATAACTATGAATCACATGAGAAACTGAATGCAACCCCTGTTATACTTCTTTAAGTGCAACCCCTGTTATAATTAATATTATTTATTCATAATAACCACTATTAGAAACTGAATCATATGAAAAAAATCAAAGAAGTAAAACATTTTTTACAAGTTTACTTAGTTAGATTAGTAAGAGCATTTTCATCAAAACTTTTAAAATACTAAAAAACTATATTTTAGCAGCACAAACAACAAAAGCATCTACATCAACGATGTTAAATCTTAAAATTTTTAACATCCAAGCTACAGTGAGCTGTCCTTTGGCAGCTCATTGTAGCATGAAACTTAAAAAAAAAATTATTCCATTCTCTCTCTTATCCTATTAAATAATATTTGTTTCTCTTTCTTCATAAACTTCTCTATTTCCTATCTTCTTCTCTGTTCACCACACTAAACTGAAACATAATACTTTATAAACTGGAAAGCCAAAACCCCACTATATTATCCAAATAGAAATCTCAAACCATTTGTAAAAGGTTATATCTCACCATTGACGACTCTATTGTGTGCTTACCCACAAAAATTTTTAGACTTTGATTGTCATATTTCGCATCTCCCTCACTGCTGAAATTTGTCATTGTTATATCGCATGCGTCCTCGGGCTCAAACTCTCAAAAAAATATGTGGGGGTGCTAACTGGTTTTGGGTCGCGGTTTGCTGTGTTGTGGTGGTGGTAGATTTTGGGCCACAATGGTTTTTTTTCTTTTTGTTTTTTTTTTTTTTCTCGGTGGGTTGTGATTTTCACGATGGTGGTGGGGAAAATGGCTAGTGGTGGTGAAATGAATTTTATTTTGGGAATTTTTATTTTATTTTAATAAGTTGTTTACATTATTTTAAAGAGAAGAGTGTAAACATAGAAATTCTAATGTTGAATATATTGTAAAATGAGCTGTTAAAATAGATAAAATAACTTTTTAAGATGCTAAAAGTTAAAAACTAAAATTTATAAAAGCTTTGATATGAATGCTCTAAAGCTATTATTATAACACCGACCATCTTAGAAAATTATTATGGGTGAGTTTACTGTTTACGAGTACCTCATCTTATGGATATACAATATTAGGTATGTGAGATTTACAAGTGTTTGTGTGTCTAATACTATACGTGAGATTTACAAGTAACTTTGTGCAATCAAATTGTAATTAAATTTGGAAGGGAAACTTACCAACCCCAGAAGGACCAATCAGGGAAGACAATGTCTAGTGTTTCATCATCCTCACAATAATTGAACACCGGTGGCGCCGACGTGGCTTGGTAGTCACGTTTTTTAATATGGGTTTCGTCTCCAAGGCAAAACATCAACTCCAGATCTGGTACCTTCCCAGGGTACAACCTCAGAAGCTGCAAAATTCCCCATATTGTAAAGATATCCCTAGTTTGATATGTCCCCCTATATGTCTCAACATAAGCCTTTCCCTTCACAATCACTAGTCTAAAATTTGCATAATCTCTTCCCCTTTCCACCATGTCCCTCGTGATTCCGGCACTCTTCCATGGCCGTAGATCTTCGTGAATCCACCGCATGTACGCTGGACATGCCACAGGAGATGATTCCTCTTTCTCAATTGTCACCGGGTGATTGGTTGGACATGTTAAGTTCAAATTGGAGCAATTGAATGGGAACTCAACTTGAACAGAGGACTTTTTAGGACTTACTGTATTTGCAAATGTCCTAAAGAAGTAGTTACCTGTTAAGGCAGACTTTAAAAAAAAAAAAAAAAAATGAAGAAACTATAATTAATTAGCCAAAGGAAGTGGGGATCAATGTATTCAAAATTTCAAACTGAGCTTTCTCCAAGGTTAGTCAATGGCGTGCAGCTTTTTTTTTTTTGATGAACCAATGGCGTGCAGCCTATGAATCTTGATTAGCAAAACGGAATAAAAAAAACTTTTCTCCTCATGTGCAATGGCGTGCGCGTAGTAGTCTAAAAAAAATAGCACTAATTTCTTATTTTAAACTATATAAGAGTTACGTATGATAATGAAAAACCACGGCGGAGCCGGAATTTAGTGTAATTTTCCTTTATTTTTCTAGTCAAATCACTGCAAGTCACTCGTGAAAACCACATTGCATCCCACTTTTTTTTTTTGGATAACTACCACTCAGCAAGTAAAGTTGATAAAAATGCTACAGCTATTCTCTAGTCTATAGTTAGTCTTGGCAATAATGGAACCTAAAAGATAGATTCAACTGATAAAAAAAAGATAGATTCAAATGGTCATTACTCATTAAGTTATTATAAAAAATAGCATGACTCACTACTGTAGTACCTTTTATCAAATTTTTATATAATAATTTTAATTGTCTCCCTCTATTCTATTCCTAAACCCAAGGCCCCTTTCTCTTTCTCTATTCTCTTCCCAAAGCAATGGTTGACTTCGTCGGTAATCGTGGTCGTCGGCTGATATGGGTGTTGGGTGGCCAAACGGCCCAAACTTGCCGAAGGGCAGGGTAAGACAGAAGAAAAAAGAAAAGAGAGTAGATTTTTGGTTTAAATATAAAGATGAGATATAAGTGATTTAGGACATGACTATCAAGAGTGGGGTTGATCAATATAGACCACAATAATCATACGGGCTTTTGGTTTATGACTTCAGAAAATGAGAAAACTCTAGACACTGTAACGAAGGTTATGATCAACAACCACGTTAAACACCTCTATAACTTTTTAAAAGAAAAAGAGATTGTTATTAATAACGTTAATAAGCAAAGAAAAACAAACAAACTTGGAAGGATAATAGATAGTCTAGGAGGGACTTACCTTGTCAATCCAAACGACAAAGCTGATAACAAAGAAGAAGATGAAAACAGTTATTGAGGCCCATCTCTTCGCAGGAGACATCGAAAATTGACCACAAAATGGAGCTCCTTGTGACCAAAAACCGAACGAAAACAAGTCCCCGTATATATTACGACTTATAACATCCACTTTTAATTGATTTTTCGTTCAACATAAATTTACTTTTAATTGGAGAGATAAAAAAGTTAGAAAGATAAAAAAGTAAAAGGTTAAAAAATGATGGAGGATAAAAAATATATATTTATTTTTTAGCTTGATTAGAAGTAAAAAAAAAGAGATTTGAAAAAAAGTAAATTTGTATAAATTTAATTATATATTTTTATTAAAATATAATATTCAATTAAAAAAAATAACATTGAAAAAAAAAATCCAATTTATTAAAAAAAAAATTCACGGCTAGTCAAAAAAAAAAAAAAAAAAAAAACCAATAACTCAATTTATTAAAAAAAAATACTCCTCTAGTCAAACAAAAAAAATCACAGAAGAAGAGGCAACCTCTAAAAGGGAAAGAAAAAAAGAAAAAGAAAAAGAAAAAGAAAAAGGAAGAGGCATAGTGCTCAGGAAAGCGAGAAAAAAAAACGACAGGAAAGAGTCGAAAAACGACATGTCGTCGTGGTTGGAGGAGGCGGAGATGGAGTACAGAGCGGACGTGGACGACGCGTGGTACAGCGTGAGAGTGGTGGCGGAGGAAAACGGCGACGTATTGAGGGTGAAGTTCTGTGGGTTCTCGGATGAGTACGACAAGATTCTGAGAGGAAGCTAGTTGATCGAAGAGCAAGAGAGACATTGACAACTTGAGCAAGCGCTTCAGAGTTCAGACCCATTTCCGTACAGGTCCAAAACTCTGGTTGCTCTAAAGTCTACGTAGGCGACATCGTTTGCGCTCCTTTGCTTTCCGTGAAGACGATGTTCGCTTCTACGATGCTCTTGTTGTTGGGGTCTTCTTCTCTCTCTAGCTGGCGTTGTTGTGTTTTGTGTGGTTTTTTGAAATGGGGTTCGGGAATTACTTCTGTTTTTTTTTTAAAATATAAATTAATATTAAGAGTTTAATTTATATATATATATATATATATATATATATATATATATATATATTAATAGGCAAAGCACAGATAAAGTCTAATTAAAATTTTAAATTAAAATCTAAATTTGTATCATTTGTCTAAATTGAGTGTAGAAATTGAAGAGTCCAAAACTAATTAGATTCTAAATTTGATTTCAATTGGAATTCAATTTTACACTATGTGTTTATCTAATTTTTTAATTTTTGTGGCAAGTGAATGATTGAGTGCAAAAAATGAAGAGTTTAAATCCAATTAAATTTTAAATTACACACACATGCACACGCGCGCTCATACACACACACATCTATATATATATATATATATATATATATATATTAATAGGTAAAGTTTAGAAAAAGTTTAATTAAAATTTAAAATTGGAATCCAATTTTGCGTCATGTGTCAAATTTATGTGGGGATCGCATCATAATTATCAACGTAAGTTATTTAATCTTTGTGTCGGGTGTGTTAAGTAGTGCAAAACACTAAAAATCTAATATTAATGAACTATAAAATTTAAAAAAAAAAAATCACATATACTCAATAAAAATCACCACACAACAAAGTTCACCACACGTTCCATCTTATTAAAAATTAGAAAAAAAATCATAAGTAGTATTAAATTTAGATAAGAATTTAATATGTGATTAATTATGTCTACTTTTTAAAAAATAATTTGACTAATTATTTATATTTTTATGACAAAAATTGTGTTTAGTTTTAAATGTGAAGATATAAAATAATTTAATTTTTTTTGTTTGGTTGGGAGTGGAAAAATAGAGGTTTGGAAAAAGTGAGTTTGTATAAATTTACTTATATACCTTTATTAAAATAATGCTCAATTAAAACAAAAAAAAGTGACAAATGACAACAACAAAAAAAAAAACCCAATTGATTAAAAGAAAATCATGTCTAGTTAAAAAAAAAAAAAACAACTATCACACCCACAACCCGATAAATCAAAAGAATAAAAAATAAAAATAAAAAGAAGAAGAAGAGGCAACTTCTGAGAGAGAGAGAGAGAGAGAGAGAGAGAGAGAGAGAGATAGAGAGAGAGAGAGAGAGGCATAGTGCTTAGGAAAGTGAGAAAAAGAAAAAAAAGAAAAAAGAAAAAAGAACTAGATGAATTGCTAGGCATATTTATCAATCAAGATGTTTAGAATCCCCACCCAGTTTTCTCCCCATTTTGGGGAGAAAACATTTTTGTAAAAATGTTTTCTCCCCCATTCTCTCTCTCTCTCTCTCTCTCTCTCTCTCTCTCTCTCTCTCTCTCTCTCTCTCTCTCCTCCCTAAAATCCACAAAACCAAACATACCTTAAAATACTTTATCAATTGAGCTAACGGTAACTCTGCCCCTCATTTTTATTTAGATGTAAGATACATGACATTTAAAGTAAGAGTTTAATTTATATATATATTAATAGGCAGAGCTCAGAGAAAGTCTAATTAAAATTTTAAATTAGATCATAATTTTGTGCCATGTGTCTAAATTGAGTGTAGAAATTAAAGAGTCCAAATCCAATTAGATTCTAAAATTGATTTCAATTGGAATTCAATTTTACATTACATGTCCATCTAATTTTTTTAATTTTTGTGGCAAGTAAATGATTGGGTGCAAAAATCAAAGAGTCTAAATCCAATTAAATTTTAAATTACACAAACGCACACGCACACGCACACTCACACACACACGCGTGTGAGCACACACACATCTATATATACACATATATAGGTAAAGCTTAGAGAATTTGAAATTGGAATCCAATTTTGTGCCATGTGTCTAAATTTATGTAGGGACCACACCATAATTATCCACTTAAGTTATTTAATCTTTGTGTTGAGTGTGTTAATGGGTGCAACATACTAAGAACCTAATATTAATGAACTATACAATTAAAAAAAAAACATATACTCAAAAAAAATAACCACACAACAAAGTTCACCACACGTTCTATCTTATTAAAAATTAGAAAAAAAAACATAAGTAGTATTAAATATAGGTAAGAATTTAATATGTGACTAATTATGTTTAATTTTAAAAAAATAATTTTACTAATAATTTATATTTTTATGATAAAAGTTGTGTTTAATTTTAAGTGTATGTATATATATGTATGCATGTGTTACATACTATTTTTTTTAAAATTATTTAACTAATTATATATATTTTTATAATAAAAATTGTGTTTAATTTTAAATACATTAATTTATTTGCAAGGCGTGCTAGTATATATAATGAAAAACTATTACATATTTTAGAGACATGTAGTTTAAAAAAAGTGTAAGCCAATATCGTGTATAATTTGAACATCTTCTAAAATTTATAATTTAAACCATTTAATTGTGATTTTTTTTAATTGCATCCATGCATATGCACGGAGTAACACACTAATTAAATGAATTGAAATCTACGTCAAACAATTTCATATACATCAATACAATCATAATAAATGTCTATTACTCCATCATAATTGTTAAATTTTATATTCATATACTAAATTAAAGAGAGGAAAAATCATTTTTTTTTAAACAAATTATATTATTAAATTTCTTTTATGCATTGCACACTTTGTTGACTTAATATATAATAAACCGAATAACACCAGTTAAAAAGTGAAGAAATAGTTTTTCAAATTCTAAATTTGATTTCAATTGGAATCCAATTTTGTGCCAAGTTTCCATCTAATTTTTTAATTTTTATGGCAAGTGAGTTATTGGGTGCAAAAATCTAAGATTATAAATCCAATTAAATTTTTAATTACACACACGTATATATAATGAGAAACTATTACATATCTTAGAATCGTATAGTTTAAAAAAAGTGTAAGCTAATACTGTGTATAATTTGAATATCTTCTAAATTTATATAATTCTAAGTTGTTTAATTGTGATTGTTTTTAAATGTATTCCTGCATATGCATGGGTTACACACTAGTTGAATTAATTGGAATCCACATCAAAAAATTTCATATACATTAATACAATCATAATAAATTTCTATTACTCCATCATAATTATTAAATTTTATATTTATATACTAAATTAAAGAGAGGAAAAATCATTTTTTAAAACAAATTATATTATTAAAATTTTTTTATGCATTGCATGCTTTGTTGACTTAATATATAAAGAACCGAATAACACCAATTAAAAAGTGAAGAAATAGTTTTTCAGATTCTAAATTTCATTTCAATTGGAATCTAATTTTGTATCATGTGTCCATCTAATTTTTTAATTTTTGTGGCAAGTGAATTATTGGCTGCAAAAATCGAAATGTCTAAATCCAATTAAATTTTAAATTACATGCACGCACACACGCGCGCGCGCACTCATAATGAGAAATCGTTACATATTTTAAAAATGTATAGTTTAAAAAAAGTGTTAGCTAATACTATGTATAATTTGAACATCTTCTAAAATGTATAATTTAAACCGTTTAATTGTGAGTATTTTTAATTGTATTTATGCATATACATGGGGTTATACACTAGTATATATAAAATTAAAAACATTTGACTTTTGTTTAATTTGATAATATTTTGCAACATAAATTTTTTCACGTCATTTTTCATTCAATATTTAAATCTTCCATTAGAATATATGTATATCTTATTTTATTTTTATGGTAAATATATTATTCAGTATACAGTTATAATAAAATCCTAATTGTAGAGTATTTAAATCCATATTCAATCGCATTTATAATAAATTCGTAATAATTATTATCCTAGCTATCAAATTTAATATTTAGAAAAAAAAATTATATTATATTAGAAAAATTTGTGCATTGCATTGATTTTCAACTAGGTTATATTGTAAAATTTGGATCTCAGAACTAATGCTTGCACAAAATAAGGGCAAGTGTCCATTTGTCGCTACATATAATAATGGACAAAGTTTGGCGTTGGGCTCTAAAAATGTTTAGAGCATTGGGCTCCAAGCACCAATTGAAAGATGACATTTGTCATTAATGTACATTGCACATGGCTCATTTAACCTAGCCAATTAAGTGAATTATGTGCATTGCACATGATGGGATGCATGTTACTCCCTCCGTCCCACTTTGTTTGTCCTCTATTCCATTTTGGATGTCTCAAAATATTGTCCTGTTTCTAAAAATAAAAGTTATTAGTTTACTAATGTTTCTATTATGCCCCTACTATATTTTCAAAACTATTTGAAAAGAAAACTAACTAATATATTTTCTTTAAATCAATCTAATTGGGGCACCTTTTTAGTTGCCTCATTAAGAATAACTCTTTTTTAAAAAAGTTGATAAATTTATTTAATGGTAGTTTTGTAAACTTATATATTTTTATAAGGCAGACAAGACAATAAATGATATTTCCTTACAAAATTTGACTTTTCAAACAGGACAAACAAAGTGGGACTAAGAGAATATTTTTCTATTAGTGGTTGGACCTCAAAGCTCCAAAGATGTTTGGAGCCAAACATTTTCCGAATAACTAGTATATATAAAATTAAAAACATTTGACTTTTGATTAACTTGATAGTATTTTGCCACATAAATTTTTTCACATCATATTTCATTCAATATTTGAATCTTCCATTAGAATTGTGTGGGGCAAAAGGATCCTGGTGGGAACGTGGGCCTTTTGGGCCTTGTTAAGGAAGGCCGACCTGACCCTGGGGTTAGAGATTGTTGGTACTATGGGTTGGCCTATACGCCGAGGATCCGAGGATCCAGCCGAGGATGGTTTTCCCCTCGGACTGACATCAAAGAACCTGAGACTTCATGGTAAAGGTTAGGGAATGACACGGTCAAGACTAATGGTTAAAGGGAGAGAACCCTTGAATGTCCTAGAAGCGCCGATGTTGGAAGAATATCAAAGGTAAAGGCTGCTACCTCCACATTAAAGACCCTGCACCTACCACCCTGGCCGCATTAATGAGGAAGTGACACTTAAACAGTGGAAGGGAAACTTCTAGTTACTGTTCAAAGGCACTAAGAAAAGAAATATCTAGGCTAAGGGAGGAATTGGGGGCAACACGTGGATAAAGTATTAAAAAGAGGAGTATTTAAGGAGGGACCAAGGACAGAAACGGGACGGAACTTTTTGTAACCTAAAAAGAAAAAGGACAAAGAGAGAGATATAATATAAGAACAGCTCTCGGCTTACGTCCGAGGAGGCCTATTTACATTACTCCTTTTTGTTTCCAAGTACTTGCAATCTTTAGTTTGTCATTTCATCCTCATACACTTCTAACCTGGGTTTCAAGCCCACACTCTACAAATTCATATTGTTTAAGGCTCATTGGGCCTGAGCCCATAACTGTTCTTGGGTCCAGGTGCAATTGTGCACTTACAAGAATCTTTGTATATCTTATTTTATTTTGATGGTAAATATATTATTCAGTATACAGTTATAATAAATTCCTAATTTTAGAGTATTTAATTCCATATTCAATCACTTTTATAATAAGTTTGTAATAATTACTATCCTAGTTATCAAATATAATATTTAGACAAAATAAAAAAAATTATAACAGCTCGTCAGTGAGGGAAAGTTAAAGCAGCACTTGTGTCAGCCCACTGGGCAGGTCAGTCAAGTTGGTTCAAACAACCAGAGGAATAGTTCATCTTGGCCAGCATTGGGGACGATTAATGTTATCTTCGCTGCACCTGGTAGGACCGGCTCAGGTCCTACTAGGGTTATGGCGGTTTCCCATTCACAGGCCGAGGATGTGGGTAGCAGGCCGAAGAGATTAAAGAGCACTTTACCTGTCTTGGGTTTCTCCGAGGAGGATAAAGTAGGGACTATCCAGCCCCATGACGATGCTCTTGTGGTTACCCTCAGGATAGGGAATTATGATGTGAGAAGGGTGATGATAGATCAAGGCAGCGGGGCATATATTATGTACCCTGATCTATTTAAAGGGCTGAGGTTGGAGTTGGAAGATTTAACTCCTTATGACTCCCCACTTATAAGCTTTGAGGGAAGGGCCGTTGTGCCGAAGGGGCAGATCCGTTTACCCGTTCAATCCGGCTCAGAAACGGTTGAGGTAGATTTCATTGTGGTTGACGCGTACTCTCCATATACAGCCATCCTCGCCAGGCCATGGCTGCACGCTTTGGGAGCTGTCTCTTCTACCTTACATGTTAAAGTAAAATTCCCCTCGGGGGAGCATGTTAAGGAAATCCTCGGCAGCCAGGTAGTTGCTAGGCAATGCATATCGGCTGCGGTGCTTCGTCAGTCACAAATTAAGTCATCAACCTTGCCCATCCAGGAGTCATAGCAATTAACAGCTCCGGAGGCACCTGGAGCGATGATAGAAGATGAGGCTGTTTGTGAGGAGTTAGAGAAGTTTGTAATAACCGATGATCCAGAGAGGTTCTTCCAAGTTGGCATACGATTGCCACACCAAGAGAAGATGGAGTTGTTGAAATTTCTGAAGGATAATCTAGATGTCTTTGCATGGGACCCCTATGAGGCTCCAGGTGTAGATCCGAACTTTATTTGTCATCATTTAAACGTCAATCCGGCCATTGTTCCGAGGAGGCAGCCACCTTGGCGATCTTCCCGAGAACATTCTGAGGCTGTGAAGGAAGAGGTTCTTAAACTCAAAAGGGCGGGGGCTATCAAAGAAGTTTTCTACCCTGAATGGTTGGCTCATACTGTTGTCGTTAAGAAGAAGAACGGAAAGTGGAGAGTATGTGTAGACTTTACTGATCTGAACAAGGCCTGTCCTAAAGATTCATTCCCAATGCCACGGATTGATCAACTGGTAGATGCTACTGTCGGACATCCTCGGATGAGTTTTTTGGATGCTTTCCAGGGTTACCACCAAATTCCCTTGGCGTTAGAAGATCAGGAGAAGACTGCTTTCATTACACCAACTGGGAACTATCATTATAAGGTCATGCCATTCGGGTTAAAAAATGCGGGGGCTACTTACCAAAGAATGATGACCCGAATGTTTGAGCAGCAACTGGGGAAAAACATAG
The DNA here is from genome assembly GCF_040712315.1 of Castanea sativa. Classification (NCBI taxonomy): domain Eukaryota; kingdom Viridiplantae; phylum Streptophyta; class Magnoliopsida; order Fagales; family Fagaceae; genus Castanea; species Castanea sativa. The sequence goes on along the minus strand of NC_134018.1, from coordinate 56,494,544 downwards.
AAGTATACGTGGATGATATGGTGGTGAAGAGTAAGACGGTACCTTCGCACATGACAGATTTGGCCGACACCTTCCAGATGCTGAGGAAGTATAAGTTGCGCCTTAACGCCGCCAAGTGTTCTTTTGGCGTGGGATCTGGAAAGTTCCTAGGATATATGATCACTCATAGGGGCATAGAGGTGAACCCAGTGCAGGTTAAGGCTATTCAGAATTTGCAGCCGCCTCGGAACCCAAAGGAGATTCAGAAATTGACCGGAATGATTGCTGCGTTGAATAGATTTATTTCTCGGTCAGCTGACCGGTGCCGTCATTTCTTTCAGTTGTTGAACAAGTGGAAAGGATTTCAATGGACTGAGGATTGTGAGTCAGCTTTCCAACAGCTTAAGCAATATCTTTCTCGGCCACCCATTTTATCTCGCCCTGAGGTGGACGAGGTTTTATTCGCTTATCTGGCCGTGGCTATTCATGCGGTGAGTCTAGTTCTTATAAGGAATGAAAATGGAGTGCAGAGGCCGATCTACTATGTTAGTAAGTCCTTGAATGAGGCCGAGGTGCGCTATCTGCCCTTGGAAAAAGTGCTTCTGGCAGTAGTCCACGCCACGCGTAAACTCCCTCACTATTTCCAGTCTCATACTGTGGTTGTTTTGACCCAGTTGCCTCTCGAGGCTGTGTTGCGCAGTGCTGATTATTCTGGCAGAGTGGCAAAGTGGGGAACCATTTTGGGAGTCTTTGATGTTAAATACAGGCCTCGCACCTCGGTGAAAGGTCAGGTCCTCGCTGATTTGGTGGCAGAGTTTGCTGAACCATTGTTAGAAGAAACTTCAAAGGAAGCACACATGGGTGAAAAATCAGTTGGTGTGATCACAGCCGTATCGCCCTCGGCTTGGAAAGTTTATGTGGATGGGGCCGCTAATCATAAAGGATCTGGCGTTGGACTTGTTCTAATGTCCCCTGAAGGAATTGTCTTTGAAAAATCTTTGAGACTGGCCTTCTCGGCTACTAATAATGAGGCCGAGTATGAAGCGGTCTTGGTAGGCATGCAAATGGTACGTAAGATGGGTGGCAAGGAAATCCATTTGTTCTCGGACTCTCAGTTAGTAGTTGGCCAAGTCATGGGTACCATGGAAGCTAGAGATTCCAGAATGCAAGAATATTTGGCCCAGGTCAAGCGTCAGCAGGCTGAATTCGACTCCTTTGCCTTAGCTCATGTCTCTAGGAGTGGAAATACTCATGCAGATTCCTTGGCTACGTTGGCAACATCCTCGGCTCAAGGTCTACCAAGGGTTATTCTCGTTGAGGATTTGGTAGAACCTTCTCTTGTAGCTGCTAACGCACCTCGCGTCCATCTAATAAGGCCTGGTCCTAGTTGGATGGATTCGATCATATCTTTTCTAAAAAATGACATCCTTCCCGAAGACAAAGTTGAAGCAGAAAAGGTACGTCGAAAGGCGCCGCGTTTCTGGTTGTCCGAGGACCAGAAGCTATACAAACGATCCTTTTCAGGACCGTATTTGTTGTGTGTACACCCTGAATCAACAGAATCATTACTGGAGGAATTGCATGAAGGAATTTGTGGGAGTCACACTGGGGGAAGGTCCTTAGCTCATAGAGCCCTTACTCAGGGTTATTGGTGGCCCAATATGCAGAGGGAGGCTCAGAACTATGCCAGAAAGTGTGATCAATGTCAGAGGTTCGCCCCTAATATCCACCAACCTGGAGGGGTTCTTAACCCTCTGTCTAGCCCTTGGCCTTTCGCACAATGGGGCCTGGACATTGTCGGGCCATTTCCGAGAGCTGTTGGCAACAAAAGATGGTTGCTCGTGGGAACAGACTATTTCACTAAATGGGTTGAAGCTGAGCCATTAGCCAATATCCGAGATGTTGATTCCAAGAAATTTATATGGAAAAATATTGTTACTAGATTTGGTATACCGCACACACTTGTCTCGTACAATGGCGTTCAATTTGACAAAGAACGCCTTTAGGCAATATTGTGGTGACATGGGTATCACAAATAGATATTCTACCCCAGCTTATCCTCGAGGGAATGGGCAGGCCGAGGCCGTTAACAAGGTCATAGTCAATGGGCTCAAGAAGAGGTTGGATGATGCGAAAGGCAGATGGGTAGAAGAGCTCCCTCATGTTCTGTGGACATATCGGACCACACCGCGTAGGTCCACTGGAGAAACACCATTTTCTATGACTTATGGAGCCGAGACGGTGATACCACTAGAATCTGGTTTTCCTACTCTAAAGACAAGTTCTTTTAGCCCCGAGAATAACCAGGGACTTCTGGAGAAAGATCGTGATTTACTTGAGGAACGGCGTGAGGCAGCTATGGTCCAATTGGCTTATTATCAGCAGAAGCTAAAACGAGGATATGATGCCCACGTGAAGCTAAGGCCACTTGCACCTGGTGATCTTGTATTAAGGAAAGTTGTAGGCACTTCTAAGAACCCAGCATGGGGTAAACTAGGACCTAACTGGGAAGGCCCCTATCGCATTGTTTCAATAGCAGGCATAGGGTCGTATAGGCTAGCTGACCTAGATGAACGAGTTGTACCACGTCCATGGAATGTAAATAATCTTAGAAGGTATTATTATTAATCAAATAAGCTTTTGTCAATTAATGTTTCAAAGTTATGGCTAGCTCTCATATTTGAAATTACAATTTTTAAGAATCAAACAGAAACTTGGTTAAGTGCAGTCCTCGGACCACAAACCTTGTGGAAATTGATGTCTTGTCATTTGTTAAACAGAACCTTATTTATGCCGGGTCTTCGGACCTCCTACTTTGGGAAAATTAACATTTGGAATTACAATTTTTAAGAATCAAACAGAAACTTGGTTAAGTGCAGTCCTCGGACCACAAACCTTGTGGAAATTGATGTCTTGTCATTTGTTAAACAGAACCTTAGTTATGCCGGGTCTTCGGACCTCCTACTTTGGGAAAATTAACATTTGGAGTTACAATTTTTAAGAATCAAACAGAAACTTGGTTAAGTGCAGTCCTCGGACCATAAACCTTGTGGAAATTGATGTCTTGTCATTTGTTAAACAGAACCTTAGTTATGCCGGGTCTTCGGACCTCCTACTTTGGGAAAATTAACATTTGGAGTTACAATTTTTAAGAATCAAACAGAAACTTGGTTAAGTGCAGTCCTCGGACCATAAACCTTGTGGAAATTGATGTCTTTTCATTTGTTAAACAGAACCTTAGTTATGCCGGGTCTTCGGACCTCCTACTTTGGGAAAATTAACATTTGAAGTTACTGTTTTAAAGAATCAAACAGAAACTTGGTTAAGTGCAGTCCTCGGACCACAAACCTTGTGGAAATTGATGTCTTGTCATTTGTTAAACAGAACCTTAGTTATGCCGAGTCTTCGGACCTCCTACTTTGGGAAAATTAACATTTGGAATTACAATTTCTAAGAATCAAACAGAAACTTGGTTAAGTGTAGTCCTCGGACCACAAACCTTGTGGAAATTGATGTCTTGTCATTTGTTAAACAGAACCTTAGTTATGCCGGGTCTTCGGACCTCCTACTTTGGGAAAATTAACATTTGAAGTTACTGTTTTAAAGAATCAAACAGAAATTTGGTTAAGTGTAGTCCTCGGACCACAAACCTTGTGGAAATTGATGTCTTATCATTTACAGTTACAATTTTGAAGAATTAAACGAAAGATTGTTTAAGATTTATCTTCGGACTATGACTTTGATTAAACTTAACTTCTGATTGTGTTTGGATGTTAATACCTTACTGTTTATTAACTTGGATCTTAAGTTTTATATCTTTAAGTATTGAGTAAATTTGTGTAAGGAATGGTCCTCGAATCTTACATCCTACTAGAAACAGTGTTGTGCATTATAAGGGCTTAACCGTTATATGAAGTCCTCTTTCCTTTTTTAATCAAGGCATTGTTCAAACGTATTAACTATGTCACCTTGTATTAAATCTTTAGTAATATACGCATGATTATGTGGAAGTTATGATTGTGCAATCCTTGGAGTTAGATTTTTATACTCTGAGAAACTTTTGATATGACTTAATGGGAAACTTTTGTAATAAGTACAAAAAAAAGAGTAAAGTAGAAACAGAGACAATCCAAGTGAAAAGTAAACGAAATCGTTCTTCATTAATCAATTGAGTATGCATTACATATAATTCAAAAAAAAAAAAAAAAAAAAAAAAGGGGAAAAAGAGAAGCCCTAAGCTAAGTCCTAAGCTGTTGGAGGAGGATCTTGCTGAGAGGTACTAGTGCCCTCGGTCTTTCTCAACTCCAGCTCAAAAGGAGTCATAATCTGCTTTCCTTTATCCACTGTCGTTGTTGAAAGGACGATGGGTTCCACTGTTTGGCTCAAGTCTTTCTCTGCATCCACTCCTCCTTCCTTCTCTTTATTGGAACCAGAAGGTTCTGTAGGATCAGGAATTTGCTGTGGGACCATCGGAGGTAGGGCAGGAAGAGTTGTCTTAGGGGTAGGAGTAGCAGCAGGAGCCTCTTCAATCTCCTGTATTTCTAGGGGAAGCCAAACGTTCTCGGACTTCCTCAAATCCGAAGATTGAGGAACTCCTGCTACGTTTAAAGCTTCCCCCCATACTTTTTGACAGTATTCGCGGCATAAAGCCGCGAACTCCTCTGTCAGCTGTTCCTCGGTAGTGGCTACCCCTTCATCAAAACTTGCCTGCTTGGCAGCTTGAAGAGAGAGTTGGAAGGAGCTGGCTTCTTCCTTCATCAGCGCCAGTTGCTTCTTAAGATCCGAGCACTCCCTTTGAGCTTGGGAGAGCTCTTCATCTCTTTCACGAAGGAGCTTGCGCTGTCCTTCTATCTGGGTCTTCATGGTCTTCAAGTTTGACTCGACCCCATTCTTCTCTCTCCTCAGCTCTGCTACCTCCGAGGTCAGCTTCTCGTTCTCGGCAAGGGCTGTACCTAAGGTTTTCTCAGTCTCCACCCTAATTTCGAGCTCAGCTCTGGCTATTTTCCGAGTGTCTTCAATAAACTTTTCAGCTACAAAGACCTCCTGAATAGCCTGAAACAAAGTACGATGGAGTTAGGAGCAATAAAAAAAAAAAAAAAAAACAAACAAACAAACTTGCCTATAAATATTATTAAAGGTGGAATCTTCCTAAAAAAAGTAGAAAAACTTACCAGCGCTAAGTCTCTTTTTAGAGAGAGGAATAGTTGTGGCTGGCCCATCTTCTCCAAGGTCTCCATGTCCTTGGGCAGCAGAAGAGGACGTTCCAAGACCTCGGCCAAGTGGTGGGCATGGCCTTGTTGAACCGCCCTTATACTGGACTGGCAGGAGATGGGAGCGCCGTCCAGCCTTAGATCGGGGGACCAGGTGGTCGGTGCTCAGCGCACTGCGCCCTCATCCCCGATTCCCCGAGTTCAACTGAACGGGCTCTACCCTTGCCCTTGTCCAGCTTCTGCTGCTGGGCCGGTGGGAGTTGTTGGCGTGGTTTCTTGGGGTCTTTAGTAATCGTCCCCTCATTATCCCCCTTTCTCTTCTTCTTGGGGTCCTCGGCTGGCAATTTTGGCTCAACTAGAGGAGGAGGAGGAGGTAAAGCTGGGGGAACTTGGGACGTTCCCGCTTTCTTCTTCTCTGCAACCTTAGCAGCCCTACTAGTGAGAAGACCCTCCATTCGTCCCATGTCTTCTTCAAATTCGTTCTCGGGAAGGGCAACTACAAGCCCTGCAATTCCAGAAGTCTCGGTGGTTTCTTCTTCCTCGTCGGAAAGTACCACAAACTGGTTCCCGCGAGGTCTCTCGGTGTCTTCGAGATGGAATTGATCTATCTCGTCGTCGAGTGTGTGTGAAGAAGACACCTGCTCTTCCGGAATGACAGTTGTTTGTGAGTGCACGGCAAGAGGGACTGCTGCTATCGCCCGGTTGTACAGAATGGTGTTAGGAGCGTCTGGGAGGTCACGGTCGTCCAAAAAATGGGGCCGAGCTACGTTTATCCTCTTTCGTCTTCGGTCGCCTGCAATAATGGCGTCCTCTATCTCCTGGAAGTCTTTGGAAAGGGGGGTGTACCCTAGAATAAGATGAGCAGCTCGGAGTTGCAGGTCTTCACTAACGAACACCTCGGAGCGAAGTACCCGGTTTAGATCTGCGACGTTACAGTGACTTAGACGAGGACGCACGTGTTGCTTATCTGCAAAAAAGACATCAAACAAACAAACTTGGTCAGATTTATATAGAAGTTTAACAAATTTAAGCAAGTGTGAATACGCATTTCTGTGTGTATGTGTTAAGAGAAGTTGAGTTGTGGGGAGATTAATCCTACGGCGTCGCACCTGGATCCCCCCACTCAACTGGGTAGTGGAAGCCGTCGTGCCAGTTCCCGGACACGATCAAGTAGTCGTCCTTCATGCCTTTGTTTGATTTGGGCAGACAGGAGATTAGTCTAACGGTGCTAGACTGAGATTTAATGTAATAACCTACCTTAGAAAGTTTATGGGACTCATATAGGAACACGACATCGTGCCATGTGAGATTTAAACCCATTTGCTCGTTTAGAGCATCTACACTACCTAGAACTCTAAAAACGTTTGGGAGGCATTGATCGGGACACAACCGATGGTTGCGGAGGTACTCCCTAGTTACAGGTTTCATTGGTATGGTCATCCCACCCTCTATAAAGGCTATCATAGGAATGATAACCTCTCCCTCTGTCCTAGAACCGGCCACGGCTGTTGCCGGACAGTATTTTAACCCTACGTCGCTGGGAATATGGTATTTGGCTCTAAAGCCTTCCATCCCAGCGGCGGTATCAACTAGACACTTGAATTTTCCCATTACGGAAGGACGATAGACTAGACTTTAGAAGAGAGAGTGTTTGTAGTGATAGCCGAGGACAAATATCGAGGAGAAAAGGTTAAGAATAGGAGTAAGAACTTACAAGGTTGAAGGTGTGCAAATCTCCACGGTTTTCTGTAAAGTAAGGTATGATGGCTAATGTCTTGATGGGATTACCCCCTGAGGAATTAAATGAAGGCGCGGGTTCCCGAAGCGTCACGACGTGCGAAAAGGCGGCCTCGAAATTATGTCTGTCCCGCCTAAAATTTCGTGGAGTAATGAGAACCGTTGGATGCCCATCTCACCGTTGAACGTGGCAAAGAAAGAGTAACTTACAGTAATAAATGCGCGCATTTTTGAAAATAAAACCGCCAAGTGTCATTTTCTGGGACGCGAAACGATTTCCACACGTGCTATCACTTATAAAGTGTGTAGAGGGGATCCTCGTCAGATCAAAACCCTATTTTTCTCCTCGGATGTCGAAAATTAGAGTTTTGAGGGGCTATTGTGTGGGGCAAAAGGATCCTGGTGGGAACGTGGGCCTTTTGGGCCTTGTTAAGGAAGGCCGACCTGACCCTAGGGTTAGAGATTGTTGGTACTATGGGTTGGCCTATACGCCGAGAATCCGAGGATCCAGCCGAGGATGGTTTTCCCCTCGGACTGACATCAAAGAACCTGAGACTTCATGGTAAAGGTTAGGGAATGACACGGTCAAGACCAATGGTTAAAGGGAGAGAACCCTTGAATGTCCTAGAAGCGCCGATGTTGGAAGAATATCAAAGGTAAAGGCTGCTACCTCCACATTAAAGACCCTGCACCTACCACCCTGGCCGCATTAATGAGGAAGTGACACTTAAACAGTGGAAGGGAAACTTCTAGTTACTGTTCAAAGGCACTAAGAAAAGAAATATCTAGGCTAAGGGAGGAATTGGGGGCAACACGTGGATAAAGTATTAAAAAGAGGAGTATTTAAGGAGGGACCTAGGACAGAAACGGGACGGAACTTTTTGTAACCTAAAAAGAAAAAGGACAAAGAGAGAGATATAATATAAGAACAGCTCTCGGCTTACGTCCGAGGAGGCTTATTTACATTACTCCTTTTTGTTTCCAAGTACTTGCAATCTTTAGTTTGTCATTTCATCCTCATACACTTCTAACCTGGGTTTCAAGCCCACACTCTACAAATTCATATTGTTTAAGGCTCATTGGGCCTGAGCCCATAACTGTTCTTGGGTCCAGGTGCAATTGTGCACTTACAAGAATCTTTGTATATCTTATTTTATTTTGATGGTAAATATATTATTCAGTATACAGTTATAATAAATTCCTAATTTTAGAGTATTTAATTCCATATTCAATCACTTTTATAATAAGTTTGTAATAATTACTATCCTAGTTATCAAATATAATATTTAGACAAAATAAAAAAAATTATAACAGCTCGTCAGTGAGGGAAAGTTAAAGCAGCACTTGTGTCAGCCCACTGGGCAGGTCAGTCAAGTTGGTTCAAACAACCAGAGGAATAGTTCATCTTGGCCAGCACGTGGGGACGATTAATGTTATCTTCGCTGCACTTTTTGTAGGACCAGAGCTCAGTCCTACTAGGGTTATGGCGGTTTCCCATTCACAAGCCGAGGATGTGGGTAGCAGGCCGAAGAGATTAAAGAGCACTTTACCCGTCTTGGGTTTCTCGAGGAGGATAAAGTAGGGACTATCCAGCCCCATGACGATGCTCTTGTGGTTACCCTCGGGATAGGGAATTATGATGTGAGAAGGGTGATGATAGATCAAGGCGGCGGGGCATATATTATGTACCCCGATCTATTTAAAGAGTGGCCGAGGTTGGAGTTGGAAGATTTAACTCCTTATGACTCCCCACTTATAAGCTTTGAGGGAAGGGCCGTTGTGCCGAAGGGGCAGATCCGTTTACCCGTTCAATCCGGCTCGAAACGGTTGAGGTAGATTTCATTGTGGTTGACGCGTACTCTCCATATACAGACCATCCTCGCCGGGCCATGGCTGCACGCTTTGGGAGCCGCCTCTTCTACCTTACATGTTAAAGTAAAATTCCCCTCGGGGAGCATGTTAAGGAAATCCTCGGCAGCCGTGTAGTTGCTAGGCAATGCATATCGGCTGCGGTGCTTCGTCGGTCACAAATTAAGTCATCAACCTTGCCCATCCAGAGTCATAGCAATTAACGGCTCGGAGGCACCTGGAGCGATGATAGAAGATGAGGTTGTTTGTGAGGAGTTAGAGAAGTTTGTAATAACCGATGATCCAGAGAGGTTCTTCCAAGTTGGCATACGATTGCCACACCAAGAGAAGATGGAGTTGTTGAAATTTCAAGGATAATCTAGATGTCTTTGCATGGGACCCCTGAGGCTCAGTGTAGATCACGAACTTTATTTGTCATCATTTAAACGTCAATCCGGCCATTGTTCCGAGGAGGCAGCCACCTTGGCGATCTTCCCGAGAACATTCGAGGCCGTGAAGGAAGAGGTTCTTAAACTCAAAAGGGCGGGGGCTATCAAAGAAGTTTTCTACCCGAATGGTTGGCTCATCTTGTTGTCGTTAAGAAGAAGAACGGAAAGTGGAGAGTATGTGTAGACTTTACGATCCGAACAAGGCCTGTCCTAAAGATTCATTCCCCAATGCCACGGATTGATCAACTGGTAGATGCTATCTTCGGACATCCTCGGATGAGTTTTTGGATGCTTTCCGGGGTTACCACCAAATTCCTCTTGCGTTAGAAGATCGGGAGAAGGCATGCTTTCATTACACCAACTGGGAACTATCATTATAAGGTCATGCCATTCGGGTTAAAAAATGCGGGGGCTACTTACCAAAGAATGATGACCCGAATGTTTGAGCGAGCAAGCAATCGGGGAAAAACATAGAAGTATACGTGGATGATATGGTGGTGAAGAGTAAGACGGTACCTTCGCACATGACAAACATTTGGCCGACACCTTCCGGATGCCGAGGAAGTATAAGTTGCGCCTTAACGCCGCCAAGTGGTCTTGTGGCGTGGGCTCTGGAAAGTTCCTAGGATATATGATCACTCATAGGCATAGAGGTGAACCCGGTGCGGGTTAAGGCTATTCAGAATTTGCAGCCGCCTCGGAACCCAAAGGAGATTCAGAAATTGACCGGAATGATTGCTGCGTTGAATAGATTTATTTCTCGGTCAGCTGACCGGTGCCGTCCTTTCTTTCAGTTGTTGAACAAGTGGAAAGGATTTCAATGGACTGAGGATTGTGAGTCAGCTTTCCAACAGCTTAAGCAATATCTTTCTCGGCCACCCATTTTATCTCGCCCTGAGGTGGACGAGGTTTTATTCGCTTATCTGGCCGTGGCTATTCATGCGGTGAGTCTAGTTCTTATAAGGAATGAAAATGGAGTGCAGAGGCCGATCTACTATGTTAGTAAGTCCTTGAATGAGGCCGAGGTGCGCTATCTGCCCTTGGAAAAAGTGCTTCTGGCAGTAGTCCACGCCACGCGTAAACTCCCTCACTATTTCCAGTCTCGCTACCGTGGTTGTTTTGACCCGGTTGCCTCGAGGCGTGTTGCGCAGGCTGATTATTCCGCGAGTGGCAAAGTGGGGAACCATTTTGGGAGTCTTTGATGTTAAATACAGGCCTCGCACCTCGGTGAAAGGTCGGGTCCTCGCCGGATTTGGTGGCGAGTTTGTCGAACCATTGTTAGAAGAAACTTCAAAGGAAGCACACATGGGTGAAAAATCAGTTGGTGTGATCACAGCCGTATCGCCCTCGGCTTGGAAAGTTTAGGTGGATGGGGCCGCTAATCAAAAAGGATCTGTCGATGGACTAGTTCTAATGTCCCCTGAAGGAATTGTCTTTGAAAAATCTTTGAGACTGGCCTTCTCGGCTACTAATAATGAGGCCGAGTATGAAGCGGTCTTGGTAGGCATGCAAATGGTACGTAAGATGGGTGGCAAGGAAATCCATTTGTTCTCGGACTCTCAGTTAGTAGTTGGCCAAGTCATGGGTACCATGGAAGCTAGAGATTCCAGAATGCAAGAATATTTGGCCCAGTCAAGCGTCGGCGGGAATTCGACTCCTTTGCCTTAGCTCATGTCTCTAGGAGTGGAAATACTCATGCAGATTCCTTGGCTACGTTGGCAACATCCTCGGCTCAAGGTCTACCAAGGGTTATTCTCGTTGAGGATTTGGTAGAACCTTCTCTTGTAGCTGCTAACGCACCTCGCGTCCATCTAATAAGGCTGCGGTCCTAGTTGGATGGATTCGATCATATCTTTTCTAAAAAATGACATCCTTCCCGAAGACAAAGTTGAAGCAGAAAAGGTACGTCGAAAGGCGCCGCGTTTCCGGTTGTCCGAGGACCGAGCAGCTATACAAACGATCCTTTTCGGGACCGTATTTGTTGTGTGTACACCCTGAATCAAACGGAATCATTCTTGGAGGAATTGCATGAAGGAATTTGTGGGAGTCACACGGGAAGGTCCTTAGCTCATAGAGCCCTTACTCGGGGTTATTGGTGGCCCAATATGCGAGAGGGAGGCTCTATGCCGAAAGTGTGATCAATGTCGAGGTTCGCCCCTAATATCCACCAACCTGGAGGGTTCTTAACCTACTCCGTCTAGCCCTTGGCCTTTCGCACAATGGGGCTGGACATTGTCGGGCCATTTCCGAGAGCTGTTGGCAACAAAAGATGGTTGCTCGTGGGAACGGACTATTTCACTAAATGGGTTGAAGCTGAGCCATTAGCCAATATCCGAGATGTTGATTCCAAGAAATTTATATGGAAAAATATTGTTACTAGATTTGGTATACCGCACACACTTGTCTCAGACAATGGCGTTCAATTTGACAGGCAACGCCTTTAGGCAATATTGTGGTGACATGGGTATCACAAATAGATATTCTACCCCAGCCTTATCCTCGAGGGAATGGGCAGGCCGAGGCCATTAACAAGGTCATAGTCAATGGGCTCGAAGAGGTTGGATGATGCGAAAGGCGGATGGGTAGAAGAGCTCCCTCATGTTTACGTGGACATATCGGACCACACCGCGTAGGTCCACCTGGAGAAACACCATTTTCTATGACTTATGGAGCCGAGGCGGTGATACTCACTAGAATCTGGTTTTCCTACTCTAAAGACAAGTTCTTTTAGCCCCGAGAATAACCGGGGACTTCGGAGAAAGATCGTGATTTACTTGAGGAACGGCGTGAGGCGGTATGGTCCAATTGGCTTATTATCGCCGAAGCTAAAACGAGGATATGATGCCCACGTGAAGCTAAGGCCACTTGCACCTGGTGATCTTGTATTAAGGAAAGTTGTAGGCACTTCTAAGAACCCGGCATGGGGTAAACTAGGACCTAACCGGGGAAGGCCCCTATCGCATTGTTTCAATAGCGAGGCATAGGGTCGTATAGGCTAGTCGACCTAGATGAACGAGTTGTACCACGTCCATGGAATGTAAATAATCTTAGAAGGTATTATTATTAATCAAATAAGCTTTTGTCAATTAATGTTTCAAAGTTATGGCTAGCTCTCATATTTGAAATTACAATTTTTAAGAATCAAACAGAAACTTGGTTAAGTGCAGTCCTCGGACCACAACCTTGTGGAAATTGATGTCTTGTCATTTGTTAAACAGAACCTTAGTTATGCCGGATCTTCGGACCTCCTACTTTGGGAAAATTAACATTTGGAATTACAATTTTTAAGAATCAAACAGAAACTTGGTTAAGTGCAGTCCTCGGACCACAAACCTTGTGGAAATTGATGTCTTGTCATTTGTTAAACAGAACCTTAGTTATGCCGGGTCTTCGGACCTCCTACTTTGGGAAAATTAACATTTGGAATTACAATTTTTAAGAATCAAACAGAAACTTGGTTAAGTGCAGTCCTCGGACCATAAACCTTGTGGAAATTGATGTCTTGTCATTTGTTAAACGAGAACCTTAGTTATGCCGGGTCTTCGGACCTCCTACTTTGGGAAAATTAACATTTGGAATTACAATTTTTAAGAATCAAACAGAAACTTGGTTAAGTGCAGTCCTCGGACCATAAACCTTGTGGAAATTGATGTCTTTTCATTTGTTAAACAGAACCTTAGTTATGCCGGGTCTTCGGACCTCCTACTTTGGGAAAATTAACATTTGAAGTTACTGTTTTAAAGAATCAAACAGAAACTTGGTTAAGTGCAGTCCTCGGACCACAAACCTTGTGGAAATTGATGTCTTGTCATTTGTTAAACAGAACCTTAGTTATGCCGAGTCTTCGGACCTCCTACTTTGGGAAAATTAACATTTGGAATTACAATTTCTAAGAATCAAACAGAAACTTGGTTAAGTGTAGTCCTCGGACCACAAACCTTGTGGAAATTGATGTCTTGTCATTTGTTAAACAGAACCTTAGTTATTCCGGGTCTTCGGACCTCCAACTTTGTGAAAATTAACATTTGAAGTTACCGTTTTAATGAATCAATCAGAAATTTGGTTAAGTGTAGTCCTCGGACCACAAACCTTGTGGAAATTGATGTCTTATCATTTACAGTTACAATTTTGAAGAATTAAACGAAAGATTGTTTAAGATTTATCTTCGGACTATGACTTTGATTAAACTTAACTTCTGATTGTGTTTGGATGTTAATACCTTACTGTTTATTAACTTGGATCTTAAGTTTTATATCTTTAAGTATTGAGTAAATTTGTGTAAGGAATGGTCCTCGAATCTTACATCCTACTAGAAACAGTGTTGTGCATTATAAGGGCTTAACCGTTATATGAAGTCCTCTTTCCTTTTTTAATCAAGGCATTGTTCAAACGTATTAACTATGTCACCTTGTATTAAATCTTTAGTAATATACGCATGATTATGTGGAAGTTATGATTGTGCAATCCTTGGAGTTAGATTTTTATACTCTGAGAAACTTTTGATATGACTTAATGGGAAACTTTTGTAATAAGTACAAAAAAAAGAGTAAAGTAGAAACAGAGACAATCCAAGTGAAAAGTAAACGAAATCGTTCTTCATTAATCAATTGAGTATGCATTACATATAATTCAAAAAAAAAAAAAAAAAAAAAAAGGGGAAAAAGAGAAGCCCTAAGCTAAGTCCTAAGCTGTTGGAGGAGGATCTTGCTGAGAGGTACTAGTGCCCTCGGTCTTTCTCAACTCCGGCTGCAAAAGGAGTCATAATCGCCTTTCCTTTATCCACCGTCGTTGTTGAAAGGACGATGGGTTCCAGCTTGTTTGGCTCAAGTCTTTCTCTGCATCCACTCCTCCTTCCTTCTCTTTATTGGAACCGGAAGGTTCGTAGGATCGTGAATTTGCTTTGTGGGACCATCGGAGGTAGGGCGGGAAGAGTTGTCTTAGGGGTAGGAGTAGCGAGCGGGAGCCTCTTCAATCTCCCCGTATTTCTAGGGAAGCCAAACGTTCTCGGACTTCCTCAAATCCGAAGATTAAGGAACTCCTGCTACGTTTAAAGCTTCCCCCCATACTTTTTGACAGTATTCGCGGCATAAAGCCGCGAACTCCTCTGTCAGCTGTTCCTCGGTAGTGGCTACCCCTTCATCAAAACTTGCACTCGGCTTGAAGAGAGAGTTGGAAGGAGCTGGCTTCTTCCTTCATCAGCGCCAGTTGCTTCTTAAGATCGAGCACTCCCTTTGAGCTTGGGAGAGCTCTTCATCTCTTTCACGAAGGAGCTTGCGCTGTCCTTTCTATCTGGGTCTTCATGGTCTTCAAGTTTGACTCGACCCCATTCTTCTCTCTCCTCAGCTCTGCTACCTCCGAGGTCGCCTTCTCGTTCTCGGCAAGGGCTGTACCTAAGGTTTTCTCGGTCTCCACCCTAATTTCGAGCTCGGCTACGGCTATTTTCCGAGTGTCTTCAATAAACTTTTCAGCTACAAAGACCTCCCGAATAGCACAACAAAGTACGATGGAGTTAGGAGCAATAAAAAAAAAAAAAAAAACAAACAAACAAACTTGCCTATAAATATTATTAAAGGTGGAATCTTCCTAAAAAAAGTAGAAAAACTTACCGCTAAGTCTCTTTTTTTTAGAGAGAGGAATAGTTGTGGGCGGCCCATCTTCTCCAAGGTCTCCATGTCCTTGGGCAGCGAGCGAAGAGGACGTTCCAAGACCTCGGCCAAGTGGTGGGCATGGCCTTGTTGAACCGCCCTTATACTGGATCGGGGAGATGGGAGCGCCGTCCGGCCTTAGATCGGGGGACCGGGTGGTCGGTGCTCGGCGCACTACGGCCTCATCCCCGATTTCCCCGAGTTCAACCGAACGGCTCTACCCTTGCCCTTGTCCGGCTTCGCGCCGGGCCGGGTGGAGTTGTCGGCGTGGTTTCTTGGGGTCTTTAGTAATCGTCCCTCATTATCCCCTTTCTCTTCTTCTTGGGGTCCTCGGGCCGGCAATTTTGGCTCAACTAGAGGAGGAGGAGGAGGTAAAGGCCGGGGGAACTTGGGACGTTCCCGCTTTCTTCTTCTCTCGCAACCTTAGCAGCCCTACTAGTGAGAAGACCCTCCATTCGTCCCATGTCTTCTTCAAATTCGTTCTCGGGAAGGGCAACTACAAGCCCCGCAATTCCGAAGTCTCGGTGGTTTCTTCTTCCTCGTCGGAAAGTACCACAAACCGGTTCCCGCGAGGTCTCTCGGTGTCTTCGAGATGGAATTGATCTATCTCGTCGTCGAGTGTGTGTGAAGAAGACACCTGCTCTTCGGAATGACGATTGTTTGTGAGTGCACGGCAAGAGGGACCTGCTATCGCCCGGTTGTACGAATGGTGTTAGGAGCGTCGGGAGGTCACGGTCGTCCAAAAAATGGGGCCGAGCTACGTTTATCCTCTTTCGTCTTCGGTCGCCTGCAATAATGGCGTCCTCTATCTCTGGAAGTCTTTGGAAAGCGGGGGTGTACCCTAGAATAAGATGAGCGGCTCGGAGTTGCGGGTCTTCACTAACGAACACCTCGGAGCGAAGTACCCGGTTTAGATCCGCGACGTTACGTGACTTAGACGAGGACGCACGTGTTGCTTATCCGCGAAAAAGACATCAAACAAACAAACTTGGTCAGATTTATATAGAAGTTTAACAAATTTAAGCAAGTGTGAATACGCATTTCGTGTGTATGTGTTAAGAGAAGTTGAGTTGTGGGGAGATTAATCCTACGGCGTCGCACCGGATCCCCCACTCAACCGGGTAGTGAAGCCGTCGTGCCGGTTCCGACACGATCAAGTAGTCGTCCTTCATGCCTTTGTTTGATTTGGGCGAGACAGAGATTAGTCTAACGGTGCTAGACGAGATTTAATGTAATAACCTACCTTAGAAAGTTTATGGGACTCATATAGGAACACGACATCGTGCCATGTGAGATTTAAACCCATTTGCTCGTTTAGAGCATCTACACTACCTAGAACTCTAAAAACGTTTGGGAGGCATTGATCGGGACACAACCGATGGTTGCGGAGGTACTCCCTAGTTACGGGTTTCATTGGTATGGTCATCCCACCCTCTATAAAGGCTATCATAGGAATGATAACCTCTCCTCTGTCCTAGAACCGGCCACGGCTGTTGCGGACGCATTTTAACCCTACGTCGGCGGGAATATGGTATTTGGCTCTAAAGCCTTCCATCCCACGGCGGCGGTATCAACTAGACACTTGAATTTTCCCATTACGGAAAGGACGATAGACTAGACTTTAGAAGAGAGAGTGTTTGTAGTGATAGCCGAGGACAAATATCGAGGAGAAAAGGTTAAGAATAGGAGTAAGAACTTACAAGGTTGAAGGTGTGCAAATCTCCACGGTTTTCGTAAAGTAAGGTATGATGGCTGATGTCTTGATGGGATTACCCCCCGAGGAATTAAATGAAGGCGCGGGTTCCCGAAGCGTCACGACGTGCGAAAAGGCGGCCTCGAAATTATGTACGTCCCGCCTAAAATTTCGTGGAGTAATGAGAACCGTTGGATGCCCATCTCACCGTTGAACGTGGCAAAGAAAGAGTAACTTACGGTAATAAATGCGCGCATTTTTGAAAATAAAACCGCCAAGTGTCATTTTACGGGACGCGAAACGATTTCCACACGTGCCATCACTTATAAAGTGTGTAGAGGGGATCCTCGTCAGATCAAAACCCTATTTTTCTCCTCGGATGTCGAAAATTAGAGTTTTGAGGGGCTATTGTGTGGGGCAAAAGGATCCTGGTGGGAACGTGGGCTTTTTGGGCCTTGTTAAGGAAGGCCGACCCGACCCTGGGTTAGAGATTGTTGGTACTATGGGTTGGCCTATACGCCGAGAATCCAGAGGATCCAGCAGGATGGTTTTCCCTCGGACCGACATCAAAGAACCTGAGACTTCATGGTAAAGGTTAGGGAATGACACGGTCAAGACCAATGGTTAAAGGGAGAGAACCCTTGAATGTCCTAGAAGCGCCGATGTTGGAAGAATATCAAAGGTAAAGGCTGCTACCTCCACATTAAAGACCCTGCACCTACCACCCTGGCCGCATTAATGAGGAAGTGACACTTAAACAGTGGAAGGAAACTTCTGATTCTTGTTCAAAGGCACTAAGAAAAGAAATATCTAGGCTAAGGGAGGAATTGGGGGAAACACGTGGATAAAGTATTAAAAAGAGGAGTATTTAAGGAGGGACAAAGGACAGAAACGGGACGGAACTTTTTGTAACCTAAAAAGAAAAAGGACAAAGAGAGAGATATAATATAAGAACAGCTCTCGGCTTACGTCCGAGGAGGCTTATTTACATTACTCCTTTTTGTTTCCAAGTACTTGCAATCTTTAGTTTGTCATTTCATCCTCATACACTTCTAACCTGGGTTTCAAGCCCACACTCTACAAATTCATATTGTTTAAGGCTCATTGGGCCTGAGCCCATAACTGTTCTTGGGTCCAGGTGCAATTGTGCACTTACAAGAATCTTTGTATATCTTATTTTATTTTGATGGTAAATATATTATTCAGTATACAGTTATAATAAATTCCTAATTTTAGAGTATTTAATTCCATATTCAATCACTTTTATAATAAGTTTGTAATAATTACTATCCTAGTTATCAAATATAATATTTAGACAAAATAAAAAAAATTATATTATATTAGAAAAATTTGTGCATTGCACTGATTTTCAACTAGTTTATATGAAAAAAGTTGGATCTCAAAACTAATGGTTGCACAAAATAAGGGCAAGTGTCCATTTGTCACTACAAATAATAATGGACAAAGTTTGGCGTTTGGCTCTAAAAATGTTTAGAGCATTGGGCTCCAACCACCAATTGAAAGATGACATTTATCATTAATGTATATTGCACATGGCTTATTTAACCTAACCAATCAAGTGAATCATGTGCATTGCACATGATAATACACATGATGAGATACATGTTATTTTTCTATTAGTGGTTGGACCCCAAAGCTCCAAATATGTTTGGAGCCAAACATTTTCCGAATGACAAAGACTCCTCTAACCTTCGTTAATTCCTTTTAGTCATTATCCATTAATTCCCCTTAAAAAATACTTACAAAATTTAATATTGTGGTCATAAACTCCTAAATAAACATGCATTTAAATGTCCACTATCATAAATTTTTTTAACTATTCATTTGGGTTCTTTAGAGTAATTTTAATAGTTTACCTATATTTTTCTTCCTACGTGTTACTAATATATATAGGTCACCATTGTAGCTTAAATGGGTATGAGTATGAGTATGCTGATGGGTAAATTGATGTGGAAGGTTTTTGGGTGTTTGGTTACCTAATTTAGATCATTTGCTACCAATGCTCTAAACAGGTTGAATGCATAAAAGCGAACATATATATATATGTGTGTGTGTGTGTGAGTTTAATAAGGTTTTAATTCTCAAATATAATTCATTAATAAGTGAACATTTATAGTAAAAAATTAACCTATATAATTAACATGGAAATGAATTACAAATACTATTATTTTTTTGTTTTTCTTTATTAAAATAAGGGGTAATTACACTAAACCCACCTGTGGTTTGATCCGAAATCACTTTGCCTTCTTGTGGTTTAAAAAGTATCACTTTACCCACCAGAGGTATGTTTCGTTTGTTTTCTGTAACTCACCTCTGTTAAAATCATGGGTAAATAGGTATTTTTGCTCAAAATTTATGTCTCTCTCCTCCCAAAACAAAAAATAGCACAAAAATACAAGAGAAACAAGATCAAAAGGGAGGGTTTGTGAAAAGAAAGCAATCAGAGAGAGCTCCAATATAGAAATTAATGTAATTGAATACACACCTCACTAATTTTAAGTACACTCATAACTCATAAGCTGATTTTGATATTCCAGTGGATTATTAGGCTCTATATCCCTAATTACATGAAGCATTGTTGCAATAGCTAATATAGATGGAAGATGACTCATAAGAACAACCTAGTTTTCTCTAGATTAGTTTAAGGAAAAAAAGAAAAAGAAAAAAACTTATCCTACCAAGCAAGAGGCCACTCCACTCCTGTGCTCTTGCTTGCTCTAGTTTAAACACTCTTTTAACACCTGAAATTCTCAAGAACAGAAATGGTGTCGATGACACTTTCCTCGCTAGCTGCTCACTCTTCTTCGCTCTACCATTACCATCTAATCCCGGATTCTTCACCCAAACAAACATACACTGGTTTTGTCAAAATGAATCCCGCACAACTCGAGTTTGGAAAAAGAAAAAGAAAACAAATCAAGTTATCAACCCATGAAAAAAAAATTCAAATTGTTGAATTGTATAGCACACGAAGGGCAATTGGACCGTGGTCTAAGGGTTGGAAAATTTTGAATTTAATACAAGGGGAGCATATCACTTTCAAATGTTGACAATGCAAGCCCATTGAATAGGCTTGAACCCAATAAAGAAGATGACCTAATTAGGGAACAAGTTTCATGATGTAGAGTAAGTCTTCTACCACAACAATCTTCACAATTTTGGTCATAACTTGTTTATATGGCGAGATGTAAGTAGTGGAAAAAATGGTGAGTCCATAATTTTATCACTTACAAGTTGTCGCGTGAACAGGTGACAAAAATGTGGAAATAGTTGTGACACTAGACTTACTCCTTGGCACATAATATGTTATATATCTCATATTATATCATATAATAAAAATTAAGTTTTAGAAGTCATGGTTCTCTATCCATGAATTACCCCCATAAACATCATGAACCAATAATAAATACCCCACAAACCTCATGAATTGATAATGTGATAGTTTATTCAAGTTCCAATAATTGAAATGGAAAATGCTAAAAATACGAAAAGTTTTATAAAACTTACAAACTAATGTGGAAATGAATGTGATTAATATGTTTCAATCATCTCATAAATAAATATTTGAAGTGCCTTGTTGTGATTGATGATGCATTAATTTGTAGGCTCAATGTAGAAAAACTTGCAGTACTCAAAGCACTACTCAATTAAAATTCTATTCCAACCAAAACTCTAGTAACAAAAATTTCAAGAAATTTAAAATTAAAATTTTTATTTATTTGATAGTTGATCTTATAAACTGTGGTACCAATGAATATGATTAATACAGGATCAACAATATAAAAAATAATAATGAACTAAACTAACAATTTATAAATTATTATTATCATTAATATTAGTTATGTTATTATTAATGATCTAAACTCTTTCTTTCTTTTTTGATAGGATCTAAACTCTTTCTTTTAGGCAGGTGTACTGTGTAGCTACACAATTCGTTATTAAATAAAGTGAAATATTAGTATTAAAAATCATGCCAAGATTCAATAGGTTAAATAGTTAGTATTTTTCCGGTGGGTTGTTGTTGTGGATTAGTTTGAATCTTTTGGCGGTACAAATTGAAATTTTGGGTTACTGAAGAGTATAACAGTAATATACAACATGCTTATCTTATAATGGATTGCAGGACCCTTATCAACCAAATTCCTCGTGTAAAGATGAGTCATTATTTTCATGAAGCTAACAAGTGCATTGATGCTATGGCCAGAAGAGGTGGGGTTTCTGATCAGGACTTTATGCTTTTTGATAGCCCACCTGGGAACTTATGTATATTGTTGTATTATGATAACTCAGGGTTGTACTATAAAAGGATTATCCTCTGAATTCTGATGTCATTGTTTCCGTTTAGTTTATGAAAGTTCAATGTTTACCAAAAAAAAAGTATTTTTTGGTGTTTCCAATGGACCAATCCAGAGTTCAAATCCCCTTCTTCTAAACTAATTTGATCATCCTCCTGCCATTGCCCCGTTGCATCACAAATGCCTCGAATGGAATTCCGAACTTTCCGGTTGGATGCTTTCTGATGGAAGAAAGAAGTGTTTCAGTCACCATCAGTGATCCATAAGTTGCGCAAGCGCTGGTGCCACATTGTATTTTCTGCATCTAGCCATCGGTTTAAAGCCGCCCGTACCTCTTGGATTTCAGTATCATTGCGGATAGGATGGTGTTCCAGGACTTGAAGCTTCTGGTTTAGTCTCGCAATTGCTTTTCCAACGTGGCCAAATTCAAGTTTATTCCAAGCGGTCAGTCGGTCACGGCGGCTAGCATGATAGTTGGTGATTAAAGCACCATCCGGCTTGTAGAGACCTTCGTACCATGCTTCTTGGACTATATCGGCACACCGGGGGTCTTGAAGCCATATAGCTTCAAAGCGGAAGAGGGGTCAAGAACGTGGTTGTCTAAGTCTGGAGTGCTGTAGCCGAATGGCAAGCATTGAGTGGTCCGAAGATGACATTGAAACATGATGGACAGTGGCATTGGGGAAGAGCGACTTCCAGGTCATATTTGCTAGAGCTCGGTCCAGTCTAATATGAATACGGCCTTCAACAGGGTGATTGCGGGACCATGTGAATGGAGAGTCAACATACCCCAGGTTAATGAAGTTACAATGGTGAATGGTGGTAGAAAGCGATCCATTTGGCGGGTTGGTCGTAAGCAACCACCTGCTTTCTTAGACTGACGTGTAATCTCATTGAAGTCACCAATGCAGAGCCAGGGAAGGTGATTTGTTTGGCCGAGCGATTCAAGGAGAGTCCAAGTTTCCTCACGTTTGCTAGTTTCAGGGTGCCCATAAAAACCTGTCAACCTCCAACATATTCCTGTCTTTTTACAAAACACATGAGCATCAATAAACCAACGAGAAATTTTTTTGACATGTACCTTCGTATCTGATTTCTAGAGAAGAGCTAAGCTGCCACTACGACCCTCACTAGAGACCACGAGACCTTGATTGTAGTCCCAATTTTGTTTCTTGGCATTCAATTGATCTGCGGAAAGTTTTGCCTCCATTAAGAAGACACAGATGGGAGCTTCTTTTTTCCATGCTCGCTTAAGAGCGTTAACTGTTCGGGGGTTCCCAAGCCCCCGACAGTTCCAGCTTAGGACACTCATTGGACCCGGCGGTGCTGCCTGGCAGCACCACCGATCCTAAATGGTTTGTCACCATATTTTCCAGAAGACATGTATCATCTTCAAGCTTTTGTTTCTTTGCAATGGATGTTGCATGTGCATGGGACTGTTCCGCGGGCTTGCGTTTTGGTCCAGTAGGGGGTGCGTTATTTTTTGGGTCCAACTTACTATTTGGTCCAACAAGGGAGGGGGCATGTGTTAGGCCCAATGTCTATTTTGGAGGCCCAGTTCTCTTCCATGTACCTTGTGATGGGTCCAAAGTCTTTTTTGGCCCATGTGACGGCACATGCATGGTCTCTTGAACTTGTATAACTGGGATTTCGCAAAGTTGATTGTCACAGTCCAAAGGTGTTGATGGGATATTGTGTGTGTGGTCGGCAGGAATCATGGAGTGGTTCAAGGATAGGGCGGCTTCCTTTTGTGGTGATGTTGACAGGGGTGAGAACGAGTAGATTTTTAAAGCCGTATCAATCTCCATGATATGCGTGTCGAAAAGTTCTATGTTAGCAAGATTTCCGTATTGGTTGGGGCAGTGTGCGTGGGTTTTTGTGAAAAGGTTTGTGGGTCCGTATCGGGATGGGCTATGGTGTGGGTCGGCGTATCGGTCTCAGTCTCGGACGTAGTTGGTGGTGGTATCGGAGTGTCGTGGGTTATCGAGGTGGTAGATTTTGTCGCCGTTGAAGTGTCGGCGACGACGTTGGACGAGGAGGTCGCGGTGGTCCACTGGGGTGGTTGGGTTTTGGTGTGTGTTTACCAGTGACCACTTGGGACTGTTGGAGAGTGTTGATGGGGGCACGTAACCACGCGCCGTATTGTTTTTCTTTGGTGCACAGTGTTTCGTTGCTTTCCGACCAGAGGGTACAGTCTTTCTCGTCGTGGTTGAGAAGTCCACATCAGTAGCAGAATATTGGAAGCTTCTCGTACTGAAAAGCCACCCACTGTGGCTCTGCTTCTCCGGTGTTCACCATTCTTCCCCTGCACAGGGGTTGGGTGATATCCAGTTGGATTTGCACCTTAAGGTAGCGTCCCCGGCATTCTCCAATAGAGGAAGCATCAACGTGTTCAACCGTGCCCAAGGTTTTCCCGATAGCTTCGGCGATGGTCTTATTCATGCGGCAGAGGGGGAGGTTATGCATTTGGACCAAAAGGATGCCTTAACGAAAGTAGCATCATCCACCGATTCCTTACTTGTAGGTTTATATAAACCTATCAAATATTTGTCAAAGGTCCAGGGTCCTTATAACAGCAGCTTCTATAAGTCAGCTTCATCGTCAAATATGATTAACATGGTGTTGGATCCTAGGTCATGCACCTCAAAGGTTTGAACCGTGCGCCACATACTCTGTACGGTCCTAGTGAGGGCCTCCAAATTTATCCTTCTTTTGATGAAAAGTTTTGCGATGAGGATGCAGTTATTACTTTCAAGGATGGGGGGGGAGGTCAATGGTACTGTTTTCTTTGGCTTTGAGGGACAAACGTGCCCACTGGTTCTCAAGCTCCTCCATTGCAGATGAGAGAGCAAGTGACAAGATGGAAAAGGAAAGATAGTGAAGGCTTAGAAAGTTACCGAGCTTCCACCTGAGGGGAAAGGAACTCTATTCGGCGAATAGAGAAACGGTTTCATCAACCCAGGGTTCCCCAGAAAGCCCTACGTGAGAAAAAAATTTACGTGGTCACAAAAGAGATGAATACCTCCCTCACTCAGCCTTTAACAGATGATGAAGTCCATAAAGCTCTCAAACAGAGGCATCCCAAAAAATCTCCAGGCCCCGATGGTATGCCTCCTCTCTTCTATCAACATTTTTGGTCTCTTACTAGTGAATGTGTCACACAAACTGTTCTGGATTTCTTGAACTCGGGTATTATTCCTCCAAACTTTAATGAAACACATATTGTTCTTATTCCAAAGACAAAAAATCCCACAAAAGTGACTCAATACCGACCGATAAGTCTCTGTAATGTTGTTTCTAGACTTACCTCCAAAGTTATTACTAATAGATTGAATGTTTCTTGCCCCATATTGTAAGTGAAAACCAAAGTGCTTTTATGTCCGACCATCTCATTACTGACAATATTATTGTTGCCTTTGAAACTATGCACCACCTAAATCAAAAAAGAAATGGTAAGGTCGGTGAGATGGCTCTAAAACTTGATATGAGCAAAGCCTTTGATCGTGTTGAGTGGGGTTGCTTGGAGAAAATCATGCAAAAAATGGGTTTCAGTGACAAATGGGTGAAACTTATGTTGCAATGTATTACATCCGTTACATATTCTGTTAGGATTAATGGGAAGCCCAGAGGTCACATAATCTCGTCTAGGGGTTTATGACAAGGGGACCCTATCTCCCCATTTTTATTTCTTTTCTGTGCAGAAGGACTCTCAGCTCTTTTAAATCATTCTACGGCTGCTGGCCAACTTCGGGGTGTATCGGCTTGCCCACTTGGACCAAAAGTCTCTCATCTATTCTTTGCTGATGACAACATAATTTTTTGCCAAGCAACTCTGGAGCATTGCAACCATATTGAGCATCTTTTAACTATATATGAGCAAGCCTCAGGCCAACAACTAAATAAGGAGAAGACTGCTCTTTTCTTTAGCAAGAACACCCCATGGGACACACAGGAAGAAATTAAAAATCGCTTTGGAGTAGAGGGGATTAGGCAGCATGAGACTTATTTGGGCCTACCATCTTTAGTGGGCAGATAAAAAAAACACACCTTCAGAGCCTTAAAGGAAAAGCTCAACAATAAACTCTCTGGCTGGAAAGAAAAGCTGTTATCCCAAGCAAGTAAAAAAGTTCTCATCAAAGCAATCGCACAAGCCATTCCCATGTACACAATGAGCGTTTTCAAACTTCCGGATTCACTATGCGATGAACTGTCTAGGATAACTAGAAGATTCTGATGGGGCCAAAAGGAAGGTAAAAATAAAATGGCTTGGCTGAGTTGGGAAAAAATGTGCACGCCAAAGGAAAATGGGAGATTGGGTTTCCGTGACCTCAAGGCATTCAATCTAGCTCTTCTAGCTAAACAAGGATGGCGTCTACAAATGAACTCCAACTCTTTGGTTCATAGAGTACTCAAGGCCCGTTATTTTCCAAATACAGATTACCTACATGCTGAGTTGGGCGCAAAACCATCGTTTGCATGGCGAAGTATTTTTTCTGCTCAGCCTGTGGTGCAATTGGGCTACCGTTGGCAGGTAAGAGATGGTAAAACCATTAGGGTGTGGAATGATCGCTGGCTGCCAAGACCCTCCACTTTTCATGTCTTCACACCACCGACCTTACTGCCTGTAAATACAAATGTGGACTCCCTCATGGACCAGGAGAGTGGTGAGTGGAATCTCAACTTGATCCACCAGGTTTTTCTCCCTGATGATGCCACATCCATCCTTAGCATTCCTCTAAGTAGCCACAAACCTAAAGATCACATGATTTGGGCTTTCACTCCAAGGGGGCATTTTACTGTCAACAGTGCATACAAAGTAGCAGGAACCATCACTCAACCATCTTCCTCACCCGAAACATCTCATGGCAATGAATGGACCCGGTTTTGGCGCCAAATTTGGAACCTCCACATACCCAACAAGATAAAAATCTTTACGTGGAAAGCATGCAACAACATACTTCCCACTAAAGCCAACCTTCATCATCGACGGGTTGTTGAGGACCCCACCTGTGATGCCTGGGCCTTAGCACCAGAAATGGTCGGTCACTTATTTTGGGACTGCTCTATCGCTAAGGAGCTTTGGACCCTCTCGGACATACCGCTAGAGAAAACCGAGATCAATCATAGGTTTTATATGGACCTCATCTGGTATATGCTCTTCAAGAAACACACGGACACCATACTCATCGAACTAGTAGTCACAATAGCATGGAGTGCTTGGTTTAGTCGAAACAAAACTCGCCTGGGGGAAGCACGACAATCCCCGCAAGAAATCCTGAGGCGAGCTCGCTCTACACTACAAGACTATCAGCTTGCCTACCTAAGGCCCACTCAGTTCAAAGAAGCCAAGGATGGCCGTTGGGTCCCACCCGCTTTTCCCTGGTACAAGATTAACGTAGATGCCGCAATCTTCTCCCAGCTCGGCATGATCGGCATAGGTGTGATCATTCGGGACCACGTTGGGTCAGTCATTGCAGCCTTAAGCAAACGCCTCCCCCTTCCTTTAGATCCCTTGGAAGCAGAGGCTAAGGCAATGGATGAAGCCACTAGTTTTGCATGGGACATTGGCGTCAGCGATGTCATTTTTGAGTCGGATTCCACTACGGTTTGTCATGCTATGGAGAACCCCACTGATGCCCTGGTCTCCATCTCTACCGTGGTCTCAGGTTTTTGCTCTAAACTTCATGCGTTTCGTACCTTCCAAATAGCACACGTGGGGAGACAGGGAAATAGACCTGCTCATACTTTAGCTGCTTTTGTAAAGAATATTGACTCTTTTGTAACTTGGATGGAAGAGTGTCCACCTTTCCTTGCATTTTCGGTTTCTCAAGATGCTATGTATTTTTTTGCAATTAATTAAATGCAAGTATTTTTATAAAAAAATATATATATATATATATATATATATATATATATATATATATATATATAAGTATCAAAAAGTAATAGAAATCATGAACTACTTCCTCACCAACTATCTTGAATATGATCTTTAAAAAAAATCACAGTACTGCTAAGATGACAGGGATGAGAACGAATGGCACACGAAGGGCTATTGGGCCGTGGTCTAGGAGTCAGAAAATTTTGAGTTCGACGCAAGGGGAGCATCTCACTTTCAAATTTTGACACTGCAAGCCCATTGAATAGGCTTGAAGCCCAAGAAGATGACCTAAATTAGGGAACAATTTTCCTAACGCATGATATGCTATATATCTCATATAAAAAAATTTGAGTTTTAGAACTCATGGTTCTCTCTACCCATGAAATACCCCCATAAACCTCATGATTTAAGAATGTGATAGTTTTTTCAAGTTATGATTTAAGAATGTGATAGTTTTTTCAAGTTTCTATAAATTTTTTTTAGAGAGTTTCAACCTATTTCATCAGAGACTTTACCGGTTAAGTTAACTGGAACCTACTCAAGTTCCTATAAATTCCCTTGCTGTCTGGGTTCAGTGAGAGGTCCATTTGAGTGGTATTCCTTGACTTTCTTAGTACTACGGCTTAGTTCTGCTTCTTCTTCACGAGAGAGCTCTAGAGAGCTCCTAAGGGGTAGCATTCTAGAAAACTTTAGCATTTCTTGACTTTCATCTTTTGCCCGTTCCAAACTCAATGTAAGAATGACAACATACAGTGTAGATTTCATGAAAACAAGTACTACCGGGCATTTCCCCCTCAAAAAAAAAAGTACTACCGGGCATTCTTTTTCAACATACCCTTTTAATTTTTAGAATCCTTTTTCAACATAGGTAATAGATAAGAACTTTATTAATGAACTAATAATTTTTTGGGAAGAACTCCAATCCAACTGAATCTACTCATTCCTACTAATTTTTATGTAGAGGTAAGATACGATATATTTAAACATCAATAAATATCATGTGTTGCACGTTCGGCTAAAAATGAAAGGGAATTAGAGAGAATCCTCTTACATAAATTATTATTATGATTGCTATCAGCGGTGTATGTACACAATTCGTTAAGAATTAAAGGGAAAATACTTGTACTAGAAATCATGACATACAATATCAACTACTATCTTCATCATGATGTTGTTAATTAAAAAAACAAAAACATTCAGTCAGAGCTAAGATGACAAGAATGAGAACGTGTAGCAGCACATGAAGGGCTATTGGGCCGTGGTCTAGCAAAATTTGATCTTGAAGCAAAGGGAGCAAATCACTTTCAAATTTGACAAGGCAAGCCCATCGAATGGGCTTGAACCCAGATAAGGTGACGAAATTAGGGAACAAGTTTGATGAAGTTTTTTGCTAAACAGTTTGATGAAGTTTTTTTTTTTTTTGATGAGAGTTTGATGAAGTTTATATATGTAATACTATCATATATCATATCACATACTTAGGATAGTTTATTATAGATAAAAAAAATATTGTTTAAGTTGCAAGAAATTTAATATTTATTTTGATTTTTACTATAATTTTGTGTTTCAACATAGAATAGCTCACCCATTACACTCGATAATGTCAGTAAAATATTTTATTTCTTACACATATATATTTTTAATTATCCATTCATCAGACAAGGATATTACTGCTAGTTAATATAAAATTTTATAATTTTATTTAAACCGTAGAGTTTCTAGAAAGTTTCCTTTAAACCTAAAAGTTTGAAATAAATTTCATGTAAACCAATTGAACACATGATGTTTAATCGGATTAACCAAAAATTAGAACAGATTATACAAGAAATATTTTATGCAACATGTGTACTATAGGATTAGAAAGTGAGAATCATCAACATTTGTGAGTAAATGAGAAGAATGTGTACTAATATATATAGGCAAGTGTTCCAGTTATCTTTGTTTGAGATATTGCACTTCAAAAGGTTTTTTCTAATTTGAGCCATTCACTCTCTAATAGGGTACCGTGTCCTTCCATTTGATTCTTGTGTTGCCTTGTTTTTTGTCCTTCAACACAGTACTTCACAGCTTTATATTGGTCTCAGGCTCTCAGTCTTAACAAAATTAAGTGAAGCCTACGTAAAATTCCCCGAAACCCCCTCAAAATGATGGTGGTAAATTTATCTCTTTCTCTCTAGCACTATGTATTATTAAATTCAAGAAATAATAGTTTCAACCGTGAAATGGAGAAAATCATATTCCCCTTTAGAAGTTTGGTCCTCTTAATTCAAAATTTGGCCATTGATTTTGAATTCTACTTTGACCAAAATTTGGCACTCTTAATTCTACTTTTAAGAATTCTCATGTTCACATTTGGACTATTTGCCATTTGAATACATAAATTTCTTCAAAAAGTATGAAAAAAATTTATTTTACAAAAGGATTGTTGTATATATAGGTATTGAATTTGGAGAATATTGTTTCATAAAGTGAAAATTCAAGTTCTGGAATTTTCTAAGTGAAAATTTGAAATACAACATTTTCGATCGGTCAAAACTTTGGCTCAATTGATCAAAAATCGTAAGAAAATAATCCTAGAGTTTCTGGATGTCTCAATCGTTATTCGATTTCTGTTTGACTAATCAAAAAGAGCACTCAATCGATCGAAAGTAATTTTTGACTGATCGAAAATCGTGAAATAGGATTTTCTGTAGAATTTTCTGGTGACTGTTCAGAAAGGTTGAAGAGGTTTCAAGCCTTGGTAATGATTTTATGAAACATTTTAACTCTCCATATGTGCCTTTTGATGAAATATAACCCTATGGGTATAAATAGAGGCTTATGTTCACAAAATAGTTAGTTAGAGAGAAACATAAGAAATCCTGTGATTATTCTCCAAAATTGCTATTTGTAGAACCTAACATCTTGGTTATATCCTAAGGAAAAATTTGCGATAACCCTTTAGCAACAATAGTGCAGGGGGCAAATATTGTCTAAAGAAAACAATATAGTATCTCCAAGTTATCTATTTTTTGTTTGTCTTTTGTGTTAACCTTGTTTTTCCATTATTACTTTGTGTAATATCCCCAACAAGGATAAGGTCTACGAAATTAAAGGTATCAATACTTCAATAGGATGAGGATCGGAGGATGGATAGTTGATTGTTTTTATTCTACTTCAATAGCCAATTCTTCTTTGCACTAGGCCTGTTCAAGATTCCACCAATACTGATGAAAACGGTTGGCACTGAACTAATCCGATCCGATTGATACAAAGCTCAATTTCACGTGTTCGATGTGATGGTTGGTAGATGATAGGCCAAAAACGTATTGACCCCTTGTGATGGATTAATTGATTAATTAACCAAGTTCAATTAATTAATCAATTTAACATATAAACGCATGGCAGCACAAATAAATTACCAATAAACTAAAGTGCAGTGGAAAATAAATTTGACACGGTGATTTGTTTACAAATGGGGAAAACCTCTAAGGTAAAAACCCTACCGGGTGATTTTAAGGTCACCACTCCCGAGAATCTACTATTATCACAACAAGCGGTTACAAGTAAAGGAATCCCAGTACCTTATACCAACCTACAGTTGAACCCTTACCCCAATATCCAATTGGTCTTGTTCTGTAATGACAATCTCTCCTTTTCAATGCACGGCTCTCAGTATGTGACTAACCAATTGCGCGGATCCCAGTACTCGATTTCAATCACCAACTTGAGAAAGATGTTAGCTGCAAAGTTCTTTCATTCATCTTCATAATGAAGAACAAGAAGATGCTTGGTTACAGAACCCTATGGTGCAAATACACAGTAACTTCTTTACAAAGAGATGAACTGGGGAAAACTTTATCTCCGGTTACAAATTGCTTGAACAAACTTTGCTCAATGCTTGTGCAACTTGTATCTACTTTGACGGCCCTTAAAATAATCCTTTTATATATATAGGGTTATGAGAAAAGAAGGTCCAAAGACATATTCACAGATTGGAATCAAAACAGATCTGAAAAACTGTTTTTCTTAAACCTCGACAGCTAAAGGTGTCAAAATGCTGTCGAGCAGCTGTCGAGCCTCGGGCTGGAACAGCTTATTAAAGCTCAATAGATGAAGCTGTCGAGCCAGCTGTTAAGCTAGCTGTCGAGCTTTAATGACAGTCACTTCTTCAACTTGTTTCTTGGATAGACTTGCATGGCTTTCATACTTGATCTT
This sequence comes from Castanea sativa, assembly GCF_040712315.1. NCBI lineage: Eukaryota > Viridiplantae > Streptophyta > Magnoliopsida > Fagales > Fagaceae > Castanea > Castanea sativa. The sequence goes on along the minus strand of NC_134018.1, from coordinate 56,463,589 downwards.
GAAACAAGGTTTCTTGGAGTATTAAAAACATCCTAGATCTACCTAAGTTCAAGTAAAGTGCGTTTTGTCAAAGGGTTTGCCAATTACATAAAATAATGACATATATTCCTAACAAGTGAAACACATATGTCCTAACAGTAGAGATTTAGGCATACTGAAGGTGATCGGTAGGCAATCGACGACTATTTTGAACTCCAACGAGAAACCACACCACACCGATGTGTATATATATTTATTTACTATAATTTAACATATGTAAAATTTATATATAGAATTACTATAGGTTTCAGTAGAGAGAAAGTGTGAAAGTGCGAGTTTGAGAGAGGCAAGGAAGAAGAAGGAGAAATGGCGTTAGAGAGATATTGGGTATTAGGAAATGTTAAGGCTTTTAAATTTTTTTAAATCTAATACCAAAACAACACCATTTGAACCTGAGATTGATTTCAATTACAAACCCTAAATATATCTAGATCCCCATTTTAGTTCCCCACTTCTCTCTCTCTCTCATTAATTTTTCTTGCCCAAGCTCCTAGCAACGTCTTCACCTCTCCTCACTCCCTCCCTCTACCTATCAACCTCATCCACTTGCTCCTAGCAGGCTTTGACTTTTGATGCTCCTCCTTGCAATGCTTTCTATCAAGTTTGTTTATGTATTTTTTTGTTTTCAATAGTTTTGTTTTATCTTTTATGGATTTAGTCTAGTTTTCTTTTTTGTGATTTGAAAGAAGGCATTTTTTAGAGAGATTGTGAATTTGTTTGTTTTATTTTTGGGAATTTTTGGGATATTTAATAATTATGATGTGATTTGGGAGAGTTAATTGCATTGTATTTGGTTCTTGAGTAAATGGAGAAATTAACTGAATTAACTACACCTTGTGTAGACCAGACCCCACTCCTCCACTGGTAAGGTGTGGTCAAGCATGAGGGGAAACCGCACCCTACAGGTGTCATGCAAAAAACACTCCTATAACCGACCACACTGCACCATGCTCTAGCCTACTTAAGACCATGATGGCCTTGCGAAGTTCCAACCTATACTAAAATATATGGGAAAAATGCCAAGATGCCCCTTGATTTTTAAGGTGGTGGTCATTACACTCCCTAACCTTTCATTTTAGCCAATTTAGTCCTTGAATTTTGCACAAGTGCCAAATAGAGACATTTGTTTGGAAAAATTGCCATCTGACACCAATCCCCAAACTTTATAGTTAGTTGGCAATGTTTTCAAACTATATGCTAAACTAGCATCTCAAGTTTCAGAGACTCAATTTACCCCTAAAAACTCAAGCCTCAAAGCCTCGATTTCCGTGTTCTAATTTGGTTTTTCTCCATGTGGAGTGCACCTGGAACTCGACTCTTAGAGGTTCAAGTTCCATATCGACCCTTAGAGGCTTGGTTTCCTAAAAGCAAAACTGAGCCTTAAAGACTCGATTTGCAAACTGTGGTGGATGTTAGTCCACATGGTTTCTTGGGTCCCTATTCCTTATAAATCTCATTCAGATCCCAGCTTTCTCTGTTGTGGGTCTCTTGGGCATTTAGTGAAGAAAGCCTCTCTTCACTCTTTTACTCTCTCTCTCTCATACAATCCCAACACTCATATTTGTACATCCTCATGTCAAGTAAGGGCTTTAGAACTTCTACCAACAGTGTATAGTTGTTAGTGTATATATTTGCTAGGTTTTTTATATGTATATATATTCTAGGTTCATATGTATCTAGTTGTTCGTGTATATATTTGCTAGGTTTTTATAAAAAATAAAAATTATTTAAGATATATTTGTATTGTATCACGGGTATGTATCATGACTATTTTTTTTTTTGGTTTGATATTTTTCTTTATTTTTTTGTTAGAATGATTTGAAATTTTGTAATGGGGGGAAATTTTGTCTTTAGTGTTTTTTTTTTAGTATGAAATGATAATGATTAAGTGTGTTTGTATGTGATGTGGGGTGACTATATGCAAATGTGGGATGTGTTTGTATATGCATATGATGTAACAAGTAGTAATTTTTGTACTTTGACTAGATAAAAGGTTTTGTGATTGATGTTAAATAAAAGAAATAAAATATGTCACTAACATATTACACTTGACTCTAATAGGTTCTGTTAGGTTCTAAGTACTTAGAAACTAATGTATTAGAGCTCTAATATGTATTGTTGGCAAACCATGACCAAAATAGGTGTCTAGTTGTGTTTTAGACTTGCTTAAGGTATGTGATTTATGTAAAGTTGGAATCGAGTTAACTGCAGAAGTTATTGTGCATTTCTGCTTGACTCGATCGATCAAGAATTAGACTCGACCGATCGAAAGTCGTGCAGATTATTTTTTCTCTAGATTTTCCAACTCAGCCCTAAGCCCATATGACGTGTAGGGTTTCATGTTTTGCCCTAAGCCGTAAGCCCATATGATTGTTTTGGAATTTTTGATGATTCAAGCCTTATTTTCTGAAATTGATTGATGGGTTTTTGTCCTATAATGCTATAGTCATGATCCATAATGTTTAATTTGATCAATTTGGTGTTTTATGAAGAATTGAAAATTATAGGGCTTGTTTTGTTCCGAATTGGGGATTTTGTTCAATTTAGGTTGAATTGATGAAATTGGCTTGTTGATTTGATGTAATTGATCATTATAAACTATTTTCTACCTTGTGTGATGATCAATTAGTCAATTGAGTAAAATTCTACAAGTGGTTTTTGAAAATTTTAGAGTTTTTTGTTTTTGTTTTAAACTCTATGCTCAAGCCAATTTTATGATTCTAAACTTAAATTAAAACTTGTTGTCATTGCATTAGAGCATGCATCATGACATTTTTTGTTGTTGTTCATGCATCATATAGATTTATTTTGTTGTGCTAACTTGCAGTCTGCCCTTGTGTTGTTTTGTTTTTGTTCTTTCTCTTGTGTCTCTGTTTCTTACTCTAGCACCATGCCTAGGAAGACTAGAGCCAATAGGACATCCACCTCAACTTCTGTTCCTTCCTTTGAGAGTGATAGGTTCCTTAGTGAAAAGCACCAAGAGACTTTTGAGAATCTTAACACTAGGAGAAAAATTTGGGCTGAGCGTAGGGTTCTGTTAGATGAGCTTGATCCTGTCATTAGGGCAAACTTTGAGCATCGAGGCTGGTTGTCTCTTTTGGATTTTGATGCTCCTCCTCCAGCCATCTTGATTAGAGAGTTTTATTCAAACTTCTCTGTTCACCCCTATGATTCCGACACTCTTGTGAGGAGTTGGATTCGTGGTGATGAGTATACCATTACTCCTTCAGTAGTGGCTAATGCTCTAGGGGTGCCTCTTGTTCAGCATCCTATTTATCCCTATGCTGTGTCTCCTTCCTTAGACGACATCATGTCCTACATCATCGATACTTCTATCCAATAGGGTTCTGATCCTCGGATCAATTCTGCTGAGCTTATTGAGTCTACCTATCTTATCTTTAGGATAGTGTGTCATTCCCTGTGGCCTATTTCGCATCTGCACACCATTCCTTTGGAGCGATGTGCATTTTTCTATGCTCTGGTTACAGATGCTCCTATTAGTTTTCCTCATTTGTTTCTTCATTCCTTGAACAAAGTGTATAGGAGTTCATCTACTGCTACTGCTCATGCTCTTTTTCATCCTATTTTCATTCATAGGATTATGTTGTTTTTAGGTTTGTCCGACTTCCCTGTGTTTGAGCCCGTTCATGTTATTGCTCCCATTGGTGTCACTTTCCTTAGGCAGAGGGCTGCTCAGATGAGAGAGCGCTCTAAATGCCCTCGAGCTGAGTCTTCTGGTACCGTTCCCCCTTCTTCTTCTACAGGTGTTCCTTCAGGTGAGGAACCTGCTGATCCTATCAGAGATACTACTGCTGTTGTTCCCCCGCCATCGACTTCGGATGACTTTGACATTCGTCGTATGTTGGAGTTTGTCGTGAGCGTTCAGGTGGCTCATGGTCAGATTTTAGTGGACATTCTGGACGAGATCCGTGCTTTGCAAGCAGATTTGGCGCTTCTTAGATGTTCGTCTTCGCTGCCTCCTTTTGATGATGGATTTTGATTCATTGTTTGGCATTTCGTCACAAAAAGGGGGAGTAGATTGTATATCTTAGGGGGAGTTTTTGTTTTTAGAGTTTCTGGGTTTTTGGGACTTTGTTCTTTGAGAGCCTGTGGAGTTTTAGATTGTATTTAGGTGCTTCACTGTGTGTTTTGGCTCTTGATGTATTCATGATAGGGGGAGTTTTATTGTTTCTTGTTTCACTGCTTATAGACTTATGATTTTGAGTTATTCATTGATATCATTGTTATTTGTCTATATTTTGTGTTTTGTGAAATCAAGAATGTTATGTTTATTTACTTGTAATTTCCACACATACGTTTATGCATTTTGTTTAGTGTTTCAGGAAATATACAAGTTGATTCAATTAAGCTGCTGTCTACACTTGCAACTGATTGATAGTAGTTAGGATTGGATTTGTTCCGATGGGCATATTTTTTGTAAGGGCTTTTCTTTGTAAACTTTGAGCTTTTAGTTGTGTTTTGTCATGGATTTCCAAAGGGGGAGTTTGTTAGGTTCTAAGTACTTAGGAACTAATGTATTATAACTCTAATATGTATTGTTGGCAAACCATGATCAAAATAGGTGTCTAGTTGTGTTTTAGACTTGCTCAAAGTATGTGATTTATGTAAAGTTATAATCGAGTTAACTGCAGGGTTTCTGCCTGACTCGATCGATCGAGAATTAGACTCGACCGATCGAAAGTCATGCAGATTGTTTTTTCTGCAGATTTCCCAACTCAGCCCTAAGCCCATATGACGTGTAAGGTTTCATGTTTTGCCCTAGGTATAAAAGGCAAACCCTAGTCACATTTTTGAGGTTGCTCATATTGCTGTTTGTGTGAATCTCTTGTGAGATCAGAGAGGTGCTTGCCTTCACACAAGCTTGGGATTATCAAGAAGGAGATTTCTTTGAGAACTTGATGATGATTCAGTTGCTGCCATAAGAGCTTAAAGATACATAAGCAGATGTGCTTGTACTTGCTGGAGAATCCAAGAAAGAAGGAGTCCGTGGTCTCGGAGCTTGCACGTGGTCGTGTCAGTAAGTTCTACTGGCGGGTAGCAATAGGATGTTAGTGGTCTAAGTCGCTATTGTACAACTTCGATTCTTTCATAGTGGATTTAGGTTTACCTTGAGGATAGCTAGGTTAAATCCTCCCTAGGTTTTTTACCGGTTTGGTTTTCCTGGGTCATCATATCTTTGTGTTTTTATATTCCGCACTTTACATTGATATGATTATATGATTGTGTTAACCTAGATTTGGAATTTGGACTAAGTAATAACTTGGCTTGTTAACTAGGTTAATCCAATTGTGGTTTAAAGGGTCTAAACAATCTTTATAGGTTCACAATCACAACATAAGATAATTTATATAAATATATACTACGGTAGACCACTTATCAATCTTGACAAGATTGAAGTTAGTGCAGGTTTTTAAGTTGGGACTTTGAAGTATTTTGAAGAAGAAAGGAGGAGTGTTTCTGTGAAATTCATGAAAAGTTTTTATTTATGTATTGAAATTCCAAGTTCATGTTATGTATTTAGTGCAATGGAAATCCGTGTTTAATTGAAAAATGATTCAATGTCCTAGCAAGGATCTGAATCACTTCTTGATGAATACTTTTCAAGGATGGACTATTTCTACGTTCACTGTTTCTAAGTTTTCGTACACTATAGGAGAAAGATATCAAAAAAGGAAGTACAGAAATTGGGTAATACATTTCCCAATTAAAGGAGTGCGAGCCTTGTGAATGCTGACAATTAAAGGTGGTATAAAATGTCTTCATTTTTTATCTTTTGAACCTTTTTAGTTTTTACACGTAATTTCCTTTTATGTTATTTTCTTCCATAGGCAACTTGATAATATTGGAAATAAAATTGTTGCATGATTGATTTTGTTGCTAATATGCATACAAATCATGCAATTTTTATTTTATGTTGGTGGGATATATCACACCCCCACAAATATGGAACTAACTCATTAATAAAAAATTTAAAAAAGTGAAAGTCACTCCCATATGATGAGTGTGATATATTTCGATGATACCATATATCTTTTTTTTTTTTTTTTTGTATGCCCTATAGTTTATTACTATACATCAAACATAATTATCCACTCCCACACACACAATTTAAATTATGTGCAAATTATTAATCAATTCATCAAATTGGTTAAGAACCCTTTTTCCCTAACAAGAAGATAAATTATTTTTTCCCTTACAACAAGGGGATTCAAACACAAGCTCTCCCAATAAGGAAAAACCACAATACTCCTCAAAAAAATAGTGGAAAAAAAAAAACAATGGTTTTGCTATAAGATAAAGACTAGCTATCTAGGGCATAGGCTATATAGCATTGTCAAATGCTAGTAGGGACAGGGGGAAAAATAGAAAAGAAAATTAGACAGTTGAGCTTTTGGATGGCTTAATAAAATCAAATAAAAAGCAAGACTTATTTTCAAGAAATTAACATATATAGAGGATATTCCAATGTGGCATCATTATGCTTCCATTAAACCAAAGAGACTTACAATATAAATCCTAAAACACAACCAAAATTAGATTTGGATAGATATTGTGCCAAAGCCAAAAGCAAATAACTTTACAACCAGCAAATCTACACACCAACTCCTAATTTTATTCAATGTGTTATATATGCAAAGACCCACACGCAAGAAATCCTCTTAAAATTTCTCTAGATATGCAAAGACCCACAGAGTCTAAGCTGCGTATATAATCTCACTAAATTAGATGTTTGTAGGCAAAAGAAGAATCACAGCCTAAATTTTCACCTTAAAACAACAATCACTGTAGGCTTGCAGTTTGAAACAAAAGTAATTGCTAATTTCTTTTTTATCTGTAACAAAAGATAAAAAATTAAGAGTTCCACAAATTAAAATTTAACTTTCATTTCATTTCTTAACTAGTAGAAAACAGAACCATTAGGTTTAGGCCTTTTCACCAGGCACATCCAGAAAACCACAACACAAGGTCTCCTAAAACAATGCATATCACAAAACAATGCATTTAAAATATGATAGAAATTTGAAATGCGTTCCCTTTTTTGACAAAATACAAGATAGAAATTTGATTTGCCTAATATACTATTCAATGATGTAAGCATATAGTATCAATAGTTCAACCCATGAACTGAAAAAAGCGTAAAAAAATAAATAAATCAAACCCACAAAACAAAAAAAGCATTTAACAAAATGGATTACTATTGGATAAGTACATGTTTGGATCGCATACAAAACATATACAGCGAAAAAGTAACATATCTACTTCATTCGCAATTAATAACATGTACCATGTAAATTTCAGAATTCAAGAACAAGAAAGCACACCTTGGTGCAGTGAAATTCAAAACAAAAGATTAGAAGTACTTGAGAACACTTTTAATCTTCACTACAATTTCACTTTACGCCCAAGAAGTGTGGTCTTTCAATCAGTTTCTAAGGGAGAATAATAGAGTGGCTCACACTCACATACACACCATTTTGCAATAGTGTCACTTACTCAAAATTATGTATGTTTCTCCCTTTGTATCTAACTGATTATCTAATTGGGCTAGTCTTTTAGGCCGTTCCAATTGGGCTATAGTGTGTGACTTGGAGTGGGACCAAAAAGGAACAAATAAGACTCTAGCTCCAATGTGCCTTGAGCTTTTCTATCAACTCTTGACAAGTTCAAAGTTATCATTAATTATATTTAATACCACTATATTAATATAATTGCATTCTAGGCCTTATTAATGAATTATATCTCAAGACTTTATTATATATGCAACCCCTTCATAAAATATTCGTAGTAATACAAAGTCATGAATGTAGACTGTCACTTTGAACATTACTACATCTTAATCCTTGAGTATCCGATTTAATCATTTAAGTTATTTATCATATATTTATGAAATCCAATTTCATAAATATATACTTTAGTAACTCCTTACTAAAGTGGTTAGGCCTAACACTTTGAATAATCAAATCCATTAAACTTATCTCAAGGGAATATTTTATATCTCTATTAAGAGATTATGAATTCTATCTTGAGAATATATGTTCCATTAACACTAAATGTAGCTGATCAACATACTGAGGTTTTGATTGTAACTTTAGAACTCACTCCTGATATATCAAAGCAACCTACACTTCATGATCATATCCATTATTCTCTTAGGATTAAGAGTTAATATAAATAGAAGTCGTGAGATTTATTATTCATTTGATAGTCATTAGGAAAATAATAAATCTCACAACGGTCTAACTCTTAAAATATATCAACACATCAACTAAAAGTCTCCACTTTCATGATCAAGACAAATCATCTTAGTTGATATGTTATAGTTGTTGGGATTAGTGCCCTTAAATCCTATTGTATGATGTTATGTATGATATTATGTATGAAATTGTGTATGACTTAATATTGTGATTAATAAAGTTGTTTTATTTTTATTTAAAATAATAGTATCATAAATATTCGGACATTATCATATAGTCCATGAGATGCATAGTATGTGATTTATGTGAAAAGTCACAGAAGATATAAATCACAAGTTCTTTGTAAACTCAGAATTATAGTTCGTAGTTGGTGATAAAATTGGGCATTTCATCTACGAAAACTATAACATGTCAACTAAGATGATTTGTCTTGATCATGGAAGTGGAGACTTCTAGTTGATATATTTTAAGAGTTAAGGCATATTGAACTGGACTGCTGTGAAATTTATTATTTTCTTAACCACTATCAAATAGATAATAAATTTTAACGACTTTTATTTACATGAACTCTTAATCCTAAGAGGATAATGGACTTTATCATGAAATGTAGGTTGTTTTGATATATCAAGAGTGAGATCTAAAGTGACAGTCAAAACCTCAGTATGTTGGGTAGCGACATTTTAATAGAACATATATTCTCAAGATGGAATTCATACTCTCTTAATGGAAATATAAAATATTTTCTTAAAATAAGTTTAATGGGTTCAGTTATTCAGAAAGTTAGGCCTAACTACTTTGGTAAGAAGTTACTAAAGTATATATTTATAAAATTAGATTTCATAAATATATAATGAATAACTTTAAAGGATTAAATAGGGCACTCAAGGATAAGATGTAGTGATTTACAAAGTGACAGTCTACATTCATGACTTTGTATTACTACGAATATTTTATGAAGGGGTTACATGTATAATAAAGTCTTGGGATATAATTTATAAATAAGGCCTAGAGTGCAACTATATTTAGTTAATGGTAACTTTGGACTTGTTAAGAGTTGACAGAAAAGCCCAAGGCCCATTGGAGCTAGTGTCTTATTGGTCCCTTTAGGTCCTACTCCAAGCCATATACTAGAGCCCAATTGAAAATGCCCAAAAAGCTAGTCCAATTAGATAATCAGTTATAAAGAGAGAAACATACAGAATTTAAATATGTGAAAAATAGAGACATCATTGAAAAATGGTGTGTATATGAGAGTAAAACACTCTATCATTCTCTCTTGAAAAACTAATTGAGAGACCACACTTCTTGGGCGTAAAGTGAAATTAGAGTGAAAATTAAAAGTATTTTCGAGTACTTATGATTCATGTATGAATTTCGTTGTACCAAGGTATACTCTCTTGTTCTTAAATTCTGAAATTTACATAGTACCTGTTATCAATTGCGAATGAAGTAGATCCGTTAATTTTCCGTTGTGTATGTTTTGTATGTGATACAAAAATGTAATTTTCCATCAATATTCTTCGCAAATGAAATGCCCAATTTCATCACCAACTACAAACTAAAATTCTGAGTTTACAAAGAACTTGTAATCTATATTTCCTGTGACTAAATCACATACTATGCATCTCATGGACTATATGATAATGTCCAAATATTCATGTTACCATTAATATTCATGGTACCATTAATATTCATGCATCACCGACTACATTCATGTTACCATTCTATAGATTGTGGGTTTTAGTGATACAGAGGTAGTGAGTTTCAATGAGGCAGGGTGGCCGAAGTGTTTGGGCGAGTCTATGGATTTAGGGTTTGATTTAGGGGGAAGAACTGACGGTGAGTTTATGGACGAGGAATTTGGTGGAGGATGAGGAATTGAGAGGAATTGAGAGTTAGACAAAGAATGAAAGTGAGGAATTGAGAGTGTCTCTGTGGATGAGTGACAGCGTGAGAGAAAGAGAAGGGAATTTTTCCTTTATGAAAACGAGCCTCTAAGGGTCGATATCTAGGTTGATTCCAAGTGAATAAACCATGTCATTCTCAAAACACTGAAATCAAAGCTCTAAGGGTCTATATGGAACTCGAGCCTCTAAGAGTCGTTCCAGGTGGATTCCATGTGGAAAAAAGCCAAATCAAAACATGGAAATTGAGCCTTTGATGCTCAAGTTCTAAGGGGTAAATCGAATCTTTTAAATTCGAGATATTAATTAAGTATATAGTTTTGAAACATTGCCAACTAACTATATAGTCTGGGGATTGGTGTTAATTGCCAATTTTGGCCGCATTTGTTAGACTGCCGTCTAAAGAGAAGTTAGTCACTCACGTGATACACACGTGTAAATAAAAAAATCCAATTGCACCATTTGGGAGAGAGAAACCAGAGAGAAGCTGAGAGGAGAGAGAGGGTCTTTCAAGTCTCAACCAAGCTGTAGAGTCACTGGAGTTCGAACTACCGCTGCCAATCTGGCCTTTGGAGTCGTTGACTTCGTTATTCATGGTACTGACATTCAACAACCACTACTGGTGTTAATAGCCCTTTGATTTCTTTTTTTCTTTTTTTTTGGCAAACAATGAAGCGTTTGATTAACCTTGATGATGAACTAATCAAAAAAAGAAAAAAAAAGATCTGTATCTAATGGATTTGTTTCAATTTGTCAAATAATCAAGCGTTCACTTTCTTAGTGACATTAATTTGTTTCAAATTGTCACTATGTCCGTTTAATCTTTAGAGTTTGTAATGATCATTAGCATGATTTCATTTGATTGATTTTATTTGCATTTGGGTTTATTATTCCAAACATGAATCTCATATTTGTACTTGATCTTTAGCGGTTAATTGGAACTTACTAGTTGAAAAGTTAGATAATACACATGCTTGATCATTAATTCTTTTTTTGGCTTGCGATCATTAATTGTTTTGAGTTAGATAATTGAAATTGTTATTTTCAATGCTTTAGTTTGTGTGTACGTGTGTGCTTTTTTTTTTTTAACGCTTCAGCCGTTTGATAATAAACGGCAATCTAACAAATGACTCTATTTGGCACTTGTGCAAAGTTTAAGGACTAAATTGGCTAAATTAAAAGTTTAGGGGTTTAATAATCATCAACTCAAAGTGCAAGGGGTGTCTTGATATTTTTTCCCAAAATATATCAATAAAATTTCAAAGCCTAGAAACCAAGCCCAACTCATGTAAATTTCTATTCCACACCCCAACCGTCAAAGCCAGAGCCCTAAGGCGAAAACTTTATGTGGGCTTTTAATATGTGAATATTAATTAAACAAAATTATTTAATACTAATCAAATCAAGGTTAATTTGATAAATTAAATACATAATTTGATGAATAATTCTAACTAAACTAATGTTAATTTCATATAGAGAATTGAATATCATAGTTGAACTATAAATATTAATAAAAAGAAATAAAAATATATTACGATTAAAAAAGATGTTTTATTTTGGATATATGACAATGCATAGTTAAGTAAAGTTTTAATCTAATTTTTATTTTTATATCTTGTTTTAAAGAGAGAGAGAGAGAGAAAGAGAGAGATATATCATTTGGTGTGTGGCTTTGTAGATAATCAGTTTACAAAAAATAAAATCTCAAACTATTAGTGGAGACTAATCTATAATTGATGATTTAACACATTTGCAATATCTTTTTGAAACATTTTAGGGTTTCGATTGGGTTAAGGTTATATTAGTCTCGTATTTTAAGAGTCTTAATAGATGAAAAAGAAAAATGCGCTAATTAGATGTACTATAAAATGTTCAAAATATAATATGACATTGACTCTTATTGATGAACTTCATCAATTTAACTAATAAATGTTTATATCACTTTTTTTTTTGTAATTAATAACATGAAAATTTGTAAATCAATAGTAAAATTTGTAGTATCTTTAATATCACTAATAAAACAAATGAATAACCTTTTAAAAATTATATATAATTTAATAAAAATTTAGGCATTTAACTATGGGAAGTGGGGCCTTTTTTTCCCTAAGGAATTTTTTTTGGGTTGGGCCTTAGGCCTAGGCCTAACTTGCCTAGGCCTTGGGCCAACCCTATTCAAAGCCCTTATTGTTTTAAGCCACAAGTTTCATTAGAAACTTACAATAACCTTCAAAGCCCAAATGGAAGTTCGAGAAATTAAATACTGGATTATACTCCAAATTTTAAGCTTCAAAACAAACACACACAAACAACAAAGGCCCTTACTGTATTTCAAATTTTCAACTAACTAGTTTCTCCCAATATTCATTCTCCCTTATACCTACTTCTCTCATTATATTTTATTTTCTTTGATGAAATGACTTCAATAGTTGGAACTTGGAAGATCATAAAGGAGGAGGAATTGTGCATGGAACTGTATCCCTAGGGCATTTCACCATGGACTCCACCATGAAATTCTTAATCTTCAGAAATTCATGACCCTCTTGACATGCCGTTGTTTTAGAACAAACCTCAAACGCTCCTGGAGGAATTGTTGGTTCAAATTTCAAAAGCTTTGCATATTCATTTAACAAGTGAAACATGTAGTCGTAAACAAAGTCCATTTTAAGGTTCTCTTGAATGAATTTGCTTCCTGCCTCTCCAATTTTCTGTGCCTGAAATATAAGCGTTAGAGGAGATAGAATTGTGAAGAAAAACAATTAAATAAAGAAATAAATAAATTTGAAGCATGTCTAGCACCAATAAGAAACATAGTGCATGTTGGGTCCTATTGTTGACTACCACATTGCTTATAAGGTAATGTATCAATGAATGTAATATGTACAACGTTAATAACATAATAAATAAATGTGATGTTAAAGATGCTACAAATTTTACTCTATAAGCTTTATAACTTAATGAGTCATCAATCATAGAAAATAGAAATTAAGACATTTATTTGGGTTAATTATTGATATTGTCATCAAATTATGCGATAAAGGTTAATTTGGTCCCTTGAGTGTTAGTTGTGTCAATTTAATCCCCCAATTGTTAGTTGAATCAACTTCGTCTCTTAAGTTTCAATATCAAGTAAATATCATTATGAAACTTCTCTTCTTTTAAATCTTAATCAGATTGACAAAATTAGTTAATCTAGCAAATGGAGCATAAGTTAAAAGGTATCTATAAAAAGTGTGAAAATTCTAAAGCTAAATCAACTTTCAACTATTAATTACGTTAAAATTTAAATGGGAGACATAAGGATGACATTGTGACTTGATTTTGAAAGTTGAATTGTTACATCGACACAATTTATAGTTGAGGGATCATAGATGGAGGATTAGTAAAATTGATAGTAATTTTTGTTAGGTTCTATATATTGTTAGGACATATGTAAATCATGTTAAGAACATATGCCATTTAGAATTGGCTAATCCTTTGACAAAACATACTTTACTTGTAATTGGGTAGATCTAGGATGGTTTAAGTCTTCAAGAAACATGTTGTTCAGGTCAAGAGTTAAAGACATGCAAATCTGCTCAAGAAACAAGTGAAGAAGTGTTGTATTTTAAAGCTCGACAACTAGCTCAACAGATTGCATCTGTCGAGGTTTAAAAGGCTTCTTTAGCCGATTCTCAACAGCTGCTCAACAGATAACCTATATATCGAGAATTACGAAAAATCAATTTTTCAGATCTGATATCACGCATATCCTTGTGTATGTGTTTAGGCTTTCTTTTTTCACAACTCTAAATATGTATAAGGATTATTTTAAGAGCCGTCTCAATTGATGAAACTTGATGCAAAGTTTTTGTTCAAGCAAATTGTGACCGGAGATAGAATTTACCCTAGTTCATATTTCTCTTGAATAAGTTGCTGCGTTTGTACGTCGTAGGGTTTTGTAACCAAGGAGCTTCTTGGTTTTCATCATGTTGATGAATTGAAGAACTTTGCAACCAACATCCTTCTCAAGTTGGTGTGTTAGTCACGTACTTGGATCCGTACATCGATTGGTTGTCACATATTGGGAGCCGTGCATAGAAAATGAGAGATTGTTACTACAAAACAAGTCCAATTGTGTATTGGGGTAAGGGTTCAACTGTAGGTTGGTATAAAGTACTGGAATTCCTTTACTTGTAACCGCTTGTTGTGATAATAGTGGATTCTCAAGAGTGGTAACCTTAAAATTACCCGGTAAGATTTTTGCTTTGGTGGTTTTCCCAATTCGTAAACAAATCACCGTGTCAACTTTATTTTCCGCTGCATTTAAATTAGTTGGTGATTTGTTTGTACTACCACACGTATTGCATATTAATTGAATTAATTAATTAACTTGGCTAATTAATTGGTTAATTCATCACAAGGGGGTTAATACATTCTTAGCTTATCAACTATTTTGGATTAAATGTTTAGATTCTTATTTTGTGTATGTTGGCAAATTGAGAACAAAAATATGTCTAGATTAGGTGTTAGACATTGCTCAAGATTGTACAAACCAAGATTCAAGAATATTCAAGTTGCACAAAGGAGAGTTCAAGTTCTTTGAAACTCGATCGATCGAAAATCGCTAAAAAGTTAATTTTGCAGATTTTAAATCAGGCTCAAGCCTACGAAAATGTTTAGGGTTTCAGTCCAACACTTCTAAATATAAAAGGAAAACCCTAACTATGTTCTGAAGATTCTTGGAAGACTTGTGAGTTACTCCTATGAGATTTGTGAGCTTTTTGTAACCTTCTAACTCTACAAGTGTCTATCAGAACGAGATCAATAATCAAGTGCTAGTGGAACCAAGTTGTTGCTACAAGATTAACAGCGATTGGCGATTTCAAACCTTTGGGTGAGATCTCAAAGTCATAAGCGTGGGAGCTTGTGTTTAGCAAATTGAAGAGAGAAAAGTTTGTGGAGTCAGAGTTGCACGTGGTCGTGCTAGTAAGTTTTACCAGAGGTAGCATTAGATTTAGGAGTTAAATCTTTTGTAAACTTCAATTCTTTCTAGTAGATTTGTTTACGTTGGGGATAGTTAGGTCAAATTCTCCCTAGGTTTTTATCTTGAAACATTTAGTTTTATTAGTTTTTTTGGGTGATCATATCTTTGTGTTTTTTACTTTTCTGCTATGCATGATATGGTATACTATTGTTTAATCTAGATCTCACAATGAATCTAAATAAGTACTTCACTAGGTGTAAACAATCTTTTTTAAAGGGGTCTAAACAAAAAAATAGTTTTAGTATTTTTCAATTAGTTTTTTGTGATTAGTGATATGTCAATAATTTGTAATGTTTATGTAGTAAATTTTTTAGTATCCTTATCATTACTCTTTCCAAAATGTATAGCATAGTCTACTATGTATATAACAAGCATTCCATGAGAAAATTAGAAAAAAAAAAGTGCTATTTCTCTGAGGAAAAATAGAAAATTAACAAAAACAATTAACATCATTTTGAGAAGGCTTTTAAACAGTGCAATTCTATATAAGTGTTTTGCATTGGTTTATGTTTTTCATAATTCAAGAAAAGAGAAATGTTTTAGGAAAACAAAGCCACCACACATGCATGTCCACATGTGGCTAAATTTGGTTGTGTCAAGAGGGGAAGAGAGTAAGAGAGGTTTACTTTGTCGGTGTGATTATTGCCCCATTCGACAGCAAGCTTAAGATCTCTGCATGTATTATTAGTTATTTTGATGGGCCAGTAGTGTTGCATGGGCACCAAGCTTCTTGTGAAAAAGTCATGGTACTGAGGCATCAATAGCAAGGTCATGGAATTGCAAGCTAGAATATACTTTTCACTCACTGACCATGTCTTTCCTTCTATGTAAATTTTATATCTTCAGATGAAAAAGCCAAACAAAACAGAAAATAATGTCATAAATAACACTATGAATGTGTTATGACATATTTCAAAGGAAATTATAAGAAAGATGAAGAAAAATAAATTGTTGAGAAAATTAACGTAGTGCAATATTTACCTATGGGTGCATTGGTCTTCTAGTTTTGAGTTCTTGAATCCTTGTTTAGATTCTTTTTCCCAATCCTGAATACAGATAAAATAGTTGAAATAAATATGTTCCAAATTTCTCTCAAAAGCCTGTCTGCCTTGTTCTTTTTTCCTATATGTTTCTTTCACGCTATCTCTTCTAAAGAGGGGAAAAAAACCACTATTTCTACTTCCAAAATAGGATCAAACAAGATCTTTGCATAATTTCCACATATGAAATTAAGCACAATTTCACAAAGAAATAGCTCACTTGTTTCTCAATAAGATGCTCCATATCATTTATTTAAACGGATGGCCCCTTAACTATTTATTGTTTGAAAAAATGTTCCACTTCAATGGCTATTTTTTTCATGAAAAGCAAAGATGAGATAACTAATTTAGTTTTTCATTAAGACAATTACATGTGTTTTTCACAGTTTTGACAACTAATTATGTGAAAAGCAAAGATGAGATAACTAATATAGTTTTTCATTAAAATAATTACATGTGTTTTTCACAGTTTTGACAACCAAACATGTGATGTCAGGGCTGGCCCACCAACCCTAGGCCTGGGCACCTACTAGAGAAAGGCCCCCCAAAAGAGGGGGCATAACTTATTTTTTTTCCTCTATTTTTAAGAATGCTTGAGAAATTGAGTGATGTTATAAATATTACAAATTTTACTTCATAGAGAGCTTACAAATTTTAGTGTCACCATCACAAGAAGTAATTCAAATATTCATTTATTATCTTGTTGAAATGCAACCGTTCACATTCTCTTTTATATCAGTTTGTAAGATTTTTGTAATAAAATTTTCGATAGCTTTTAGAATTTTCCCAAAAATAAATATAGATTAATATAAATCCAACCAAATCACTATTAAGTGAAAAAAAAATGCTAAACTACCACAAATTTTATTACAAAAAATTTAAGAACGGATGTGGCAAAAATGTGATTGGTGTTATTGAAACAATGTAATAAATGAATTTGAATTAGTTAATTTTTTTAATTGATGACATGTCATTTTGTAAGGTTTATGGAGTAAAATTTATAATATCTCAAGCATTGCTTAAGTGAATTATTCGTACTAAAAGTAAGAATAATGGGTTGTTAATAAAAATTTGTAATATAAAACATTTACTAAATTGATGGTTAATAAACTGAATATTATTTAAGTATTACTTAATTATGAAAAAACCCATTTAAATTTTTTCTTTAAGCCTGAAATTGTATTAAGCCAACCCTGTTTCATGCACAAGTATTTAATGCCTTTTCTTTTACTAAATATTGTTAGCAAAAAGTTCCGGATAACTAAACAATTGACCACTCATACTAGAATTGAATGAATATTCCTTAAAATAAAAATCAAGGAATTTGATAAAGAAATTCACCTGGATATATAAACAAACATTCCAATCATTTTTGCTAGAGAGGTTGCACTTCATAAGCTCTACTCTTTTTTCAGACACATACGGATTCCCTTTCCAGTAAGCACAGCGTTCTCTATCTTTCCATTTGATCTTTTTATTGCCTTCTTTTAGGGCCTCCAAGGTTGCCCCCCATGGCTTTATATCGATCTCAGGCCTAACGAAGGAAAAGTTTTGTTAATGATTTTTTTGAAACCAAAAAAAAATTAATGACTATGAATCACATGAGAAAACAAAGGAGTGCAACCCCTGTTATAATTAATATTATTATTTTATAATAAGCACTGTTAGAAACTGAATCATATGAAAAAATCAAAGAAGTATAACCTATTTTACAAGTTTACTTAACTAGATAAGTAAGCTCTTAATATAATGTCGACCATCTCAGAAAATTATTATGGGGTGAGTTTATTGTTTACGAGTACCTCATCTTGTGGATATACAATATTAGGTGTGTGAGATTTACAAGTGTTTGTGTGTTTAATATATATGCGAAGGGAGTGTTGTATACACCTATTTTTGGAGGGAGTATTTTCTATTTCGATTGCATACGACGAATCTCTCAAAATTTGTAGACCCTAATAATGCACGAGGTTCACTTGTGAGAAACCTACTACATATAGCGAGCTACTATATCATATATTCGATGCATGTAAACCATCCTCACATGGGAATGGATTGGATATATGATATCATTTTCATATTCAGCAAAAAACCCTATGCCCCAAGTAACTTTTTGCAATCAAATTGTAATTAAATTTGAAAAGGAAACTTACCAACCCCAGAAGGACCAATCAGGGAAGACAATGTCTAGTGTTTCATCATCCTTACAATAATTGAACACCGGTGGCACCGACGTTGCTTTAAGCCCTTGGTAGTCACGTTTTTTAATCACGGTTTCGTCCCCACACCAAAACATCAACTCCAAATCTGGTACCTTCTCAGGGTACAACCTCAGAAGCTGCAAAATTCCCCATATTGTAAAGACATCCCTAGTTTGATATGACCCCTTATATTTCTCAACATAAGCCTTTCCCTTCACAAGCACAAGTCTAAAATTTGCATAATCTCTTCCTCTTTCCACCAAATCCCTCGTGATTCCGGTACTTTTCCACGGTCGTAGATCTTCATGGATCCACCGGGTGTACTCTGGACATGCCACAGGAGATGATTCCTCTTTCTCAGTTGTCACTGGGCAAGTGTTTGGGCCTGTTAATGTTAAGTTCAAATTGGAGCAATTGAGTGGGAAATCAGCTTGGCCAAGGGGCTCTACAGGACTTGGCGAAAAGTCATCTGTTATGAGAGACTTGAAAAGAAGAAGAAATTATATAAGAAAAATGTATACATTCTAATAGAAAATGCACAACCGAGAAAATTAAAGATTATACTTGTTTTCTTTAGGCGAAAAAGAAAGCACCAATTATAAATTTAGTTTCTTCTAGTTATTACTGCTAAATTGTTAATAGATAGTTCTTCAAATTGAAATTGAATAAATGAATAGCATTTCACACTATAATTTAAGTTGGAAGCTACCAAATTTACTTATCACTTTCTTTCAAATCATGTTTTGAAAACATGATTTCAGATAAAATTATGAGAGCGTGAAGTGTATATGAAATGTGCAATAACGAATGTATAACAAAATTTAAGTGGGACCAATGTATTCAAATTTTTAAACAGAGTTTTTTCTTACAAGATCCACGATATTGAAAGTATATGCCTCGAATAATTACTTGGTTAGCCAATGGCTTGTAGCTTATGAGTCTTGATTAGCAAAACGGAATAAATAAATAAATAAATAACTTCTTTTAAGTAAAAGGTGTAGTAGTCTACAAAATAGGTGAGGCTTAGGTCCAGTGCATGTAGTGCACTAGTTCAGTTAAGATAGTGACATGTGTTCAAAAGTAGACTCGTGTTATAATCTCAACGAGTCTAGTGCAACTGGACACTGGACCCAAACCTCACCCTTTGAAAATATATCATGACTTTCAACCGTTTCTTTAGACTCAAGAAATTAAGAGTAAGCCCAACCAATATTAACCAAAAAAAAAAAAAACTAGCCATATTATTTATTGGGAAAATTATTTGACATCCCTTAAAGTTGTTTTTTTTTTTTTTGTTCTTACACTCATCTCCCCTTCCCCCTTATTAAGGGGTGTGTGCACAACAATTTAAATAGAAGGTAAGTTCAAGATGTTTATAACTCTTTTTCAGTCATTTAGGGGGGAGGAGAGTCTTATATATAACTAGTATGTAACCCCCCATATATGTGCACGGGTATATTTAAATTCAATCACAATCACACACACACAAACACATATATGATTTAGAATTTAATTGGATCTAAACTTTTCGATTTTCGCACTTAATAATTCACTTGCCATAAAATTAAAAAAATTAGATGGGATGTATGGCACAAAATTGAACTTCAATTTAGAATGTAATTGAATTTAGACTCTTTGATTTTTGTACTTAATAATTCACTTGATACAAATTTAAAAATTAGATGAAGCACATGACTCAAAATTAGACTCCAAATTAGAATTTAATTAGATTTTCTCTCAGTTTTGGCTATTAATAAATATATATATATATATATATATATATATATATATATATATATAATTTAGAATCTAATTAGATTAAGACTTTTTGGTTTTTGTATCCAATAATTCACTTATCACAAAAATTAAAAAATTAAATGGAATACATGGCACAAAATTGAACTCTAATTAAAATTCAATTTAGAATCTAATGAACTTAGACTCTTTGATTTTTGCACCAAATAATTCACTTGACACACAAATTTAAAAATTATATAAGACACATGGCACAAAATTAGACATGATTTAGAATCTAATTAGATCTAGACTCTTCAGTTTTTGCACCCGATAATTCACTTGCCACAAAAATTAAAAAATTAAATGAGACACATGGCTCAAAATTGAATTTTAATTAAAATTTAATTTAGAATCTAATTGAATTTAGACTCTTTGATTTTTGCACCTAATAATTCACTTGACAGACAAATTTAAAAATTAGATGAAGCATGTGGCTCAAAATTAGATTCCAATTTAGAATTTAATTGGATTTTCTCTCAACTTTGGCAATATATAATAATAATAATAATAATAATAATAATAATAATAATAATAATAATAATAATAATAATCTAATTTGATTAAGACTTTTTAGTTTTTACATTCAATAATTCACTTGCCACAAAAATTATATATTAGATGGGACACATGGCACAAAATTGAACTTTAATTTAGAATCTAATTGAATTTAGACTCTTTGATTTTTGCATCTAAGAATTCACTTGACGCACAAATTTAAAAATTAGATGAGACACATGGCGCATAATTAGACTCCAATTTAGAATTTAATTAGATTTTCTCTCAATTTTGACTAATAATATATATATATATATATATATATATATATATATATATATGTGAGGGAAAAATAAATAAAATAGATATATATTTGGGCCTTGAGCCCGATTTGATGGTGTAAGTTTGTTCAAGCAAAGCATTCAAGGCCCACAGGCCAGTTCGTTCTACAAGTGGAGAAGGAGTTGTCCAAGGAGGAGTATCTCCTCGGACGGGCCCAGTAAAGGCCTTGGGACGTACTAAAGGGTTTAGAGACAGAATTCTGGAAGATCTGTTGGGTAAAGGCGTGATCCAAGCACTTGTTGGAAGGAAGAACGTGCGAGAAATACCAAAGAAAAAAAGTTGCTACCACCACATTAAAGGCCCTGCATCTACCTCCCTGGCTTCATTAATGGAGAAATAACCTCTAAACAGTAATATTCAGTCTTCCAGCTATTATTTCAAGATTTCAAGAAGGTGGTGGATGTGACAAGTATCTATTTGAAAAATTTGTGCTACACGTGGAAGAAAAGGGGAAGAAGAAGATGGATATAAGAAGATAGGAGAGGTATGAAAAGAGGGGGTGGGGGAAAGACTTGAACACCAATTGTAATCTTTTGCTCAAAGAAAGAAAGGCAGTACAAGTGGTCCTCGGCTTATGTCCAAGGAGAGCTTTTTTTCATATTCGTCTATTATTTGCATAGATTGCTGCATTCTAGCCTGTTTATTAACTCTCCAATATCCCTAACCTAGGTTTCAAACTCATACTCTATAAATTTCATTGTATAAAACTCTTTGGGCCTGGGTCCATCTAGTGATTGGACCGGGTACAAATTATGCACTTACAATTGGCGCCGTCTATGGGAATCTAGCGTTGAAGGAATTGGAACATCATGGCAGGCTTAGGTTCGCATCATGCAGAGTCTCATAGGTCCCAGCGCAAAGATCATTTTGAGCGTCTTGAGCGTTGGAGGGATCAAGAGGGAAGTGTGCATACAGTACATCCTGATGCAAGCCATTCACGTGGTGGAAACAGGGCCACCTATGAGGATAATGCCAAGGCCATGCAGAGGGAGATTGACCACCTTAAGAAAAAGCTACACCGTGTCAGACGAAGGTGGGCTTCACCTCCGTCCAATCCTTCCTCTAGAGGGTCCCAGGGAAGTAGTTACAGTCCAAGGTTCAAGACTCCCTCTAGCGAAACCTTCTCCTACGAGAAGGATGAGCTTCCAGGTCGTAAGCATAAGAAGTTTCCTTCTAAGGGCTTAGGAAATGATGCTATGAGCCGGGAGTTGCACCAACTCTCCAAGTCACCCTTTTCACGCAGGATCAAGAAGGGAAGGTTCCCACGGCGATTCACCCAGCCCACCTTCACCATCTATAATGGCAGGACAGACCCAGTCGAATACGTGAGCCATTTTAATCTGAGGATGGCGGTACATTCTCAAAACGAAACTTTGATGTGCAAAGTCTCTCCCTCTAGCCTGGAGCCTATTGCTATGAGATGGTTTAACAGACTAAAGCCAAGGTCTATTGATTTTTTCATGGAACTCACTAGGGCATTCGCGTCTCGATTCATCACATGCAGCAAAGTCCCTCGGCCTTTGGACTCATTATTATCCATGGCCATGAGGGAGGGTGAGACTTTGAAAACATACTCTGACAAATACTGGGAGATGTTTAATGAAATCGATGGCGATTTTGACGAGATGACAATTAACACTTTTAAGGTGGGCCTCCCAACTGATCATGACTTAAGGAAATCTCTGACTAAAAAGTCTGTGCGGAGAATACGTTGGCTTATGGATCGCATTAACGAGTATAAAAGGGTTGAGGAAGACCAACAACAAGGTAAGGGTAAGGAGAAGGTTATCCCTCAAGAGATGAGGGATTTCAGGTCTGAGAGGTACCATAACAATAAGCTGAGGAGAGATTTTTCAGGGCAATCTGGTTCAGCCAATCCTCAAGTAGTTAATACCGTGTTCCGAGAACCGATGCACCAATTGCTGGAGAAAGTCCGCAAGGAACCCTATTTTAAGTAGCCTAGTAAGATGGTGGGGGACCCTGCGAAACATAATCAAAACTTTTTTTGCCAGTATCATCACGATGTAGGTCATACTACCGAGAATTGTCGGACACTTTGCAACTATTTAGAGCAACTTATTAGTGAGGGAAAATTGAAGCAACACATGTATCAACCCAACGGACAAGGAAATCATTTGGGTTCAAATAATCAGAAGAACAACCCATCTCGGCCCCCCTTAGGAACGATTAATGTCATCTTCGCTGCACCTAGTAGAACTGGTTCCTATCCTACAAAGGTGATGGTGATGTCACATTCCTAGGCCGAGGAGTCTAGTTCGAGGCCGAAGAGGATCAAAGGGAGTACGCCCATTTTGGGATTCTTTGATGAAGATAAGGTTGGGACCATTCAACCACATGACAATGCCCTGATGGTCACATTAAGGATAAGGAAGTATGACGTTAGGAGAGTGCTGGTTGATCAGGGTAGTGGTGCGGATATTATGTACCCTGACTTATTCAGGGGGCTTAAGTTAAAGCTGGAGGATCTCACTCCCTATGATTCACCGTTGATAAGCTTTGAAGGGAAGACTGTCATTCCAAAGGGGCAAATTCTTTTGCCCGTACAGTCAGGCCCAGAAATAGTTGACGTAGATTTCATTATGGTTGACGCATATTTCCCATACACGGCCATTGTCGCAAGGCCTTGGCTACATGCTTTGGATGCTGTTTTATCGACTTTACATGTTAAAGTGAAGTTTCCCTTGAGTGGATTGATTGATGAAATTCTTGGGAGCCAAACAGTAGCAAGACAATGCATATCGGCTGTGGTGCTACATCAAGCCAAATCAGAATCCTCAACCTCAGCTATGGAAAACTTATAGCAATTAACAACTTTGGATGCACCCAATGTTGTGACAGTAGAGGAGGCCATGTGTGAAGAATTGGAAACATTTCTTATAAATGCGGACCCTGAAAGGTTCTTTCAGGTTGGGATACGGCTTCCATATTAAGAGAAGATGGAATTAGTGATGTTTTTTAAAAATAATATCAATGTATTTGCATGGGATCCCTACGAGGCTCTAGGGGTCAACCCAAATTTCATTTGCCATCATTTGAACGTCAATCCTGCCATTATTCCTAGGAGACAACCACCTCGGCGTTCTTCGAAAGAACATGTCGAGGCCGTCAAGGAGGAAGTGCTCAAGCTAAAAAAGGTTGGGGCAATTAAAGAATTTTTCTACCCAGAATGGTTGGCGTATACTGTCGTAGCAAAAAAGAAGAACGGAAAGTGGAGAGTATGTGTGGACTTCACTGACCTGAACAAAGCCTGCCCAAAAGACTTGTTCCCGATGCCTCGCATCGATCAGCTAGTGGATGCTACAGTTGGACATCCTCGAATGAGTTTTTTAGATGCCTTCCAAGGTTATCACCAGATACCTTTGGCGTTGGGTGATCAGGAGAAAACTGCTTTCATTACTCTTACTAGGAATTATCACTATAAAGTGATACCATTCGGTCTGAAAAATGCAGGGGCTACTTACCAAAGGATGATGACCAGGATGTTCGAGTCGCAACTTGGGAAGACTATTGAGGTATATGTGGATGATATGGTAATGAAGAGTAAGATAGTACCTATGCATGTGAAAGATTTGGACGACACCTTTCAAACACTTAGGAAATATAAGTTGTGTCTTAACGCCTCTAAATGCTCTTTCGGAGTAGCCTCTGGAAAGTTCCTAGGCTACATGGTGACTCATAGAGGAATAGAGGTAAATCCGACACAGGTCAAAGCCATTCAGGGCTTGCAACCACCTCAGAATCTGAAAGAAGTGCAGAAATTGACCAGAATGACTGCTGCTCTCAGCAGGTTTATCTTTCGGTCCGCTGATAGGTGTAGACATTTTTTTCAATTTTTAAATAAGTGAAAAGGATTTCAATGGTCCAAGGAGTGCGCTTTAGCTTTTCAACAACTTAAGGAATATCTTTCTCGGCCACCCATCATGTCTCGGCCAGAGGTCGATGAAATCCTATTTGCATACCTAGCTGTAGTTATCCATGCAGTCAGCTTGGTTCTGATAAGAGACGACGGTGGAGTACAAAGACTGGTTTATTATGTTAGAAAATCTTTGAATGAAGCTGAGGTGGGTTATTTGCCTTTGGAGAAGGCAATTCTGGTCGTAGTCCATGCTACACGAAAGCTTCCTCACTACTTCCAATCCCACACCGTCGTGGTTTTGACTCAACTTTCTCTCAAGTCAGTATTGCAAGGTACTGACTACTCGAGGAGGGTAGCCAAGTGGGGAACTATTCTGGGAGTTTTCGATATCAAATATATTCCGCGCACCTCTGTGAAGGGCCAGTCCTCGCTAATTTGGTGGTAGAGTTCACCAAACCATCGTTAGAAGAAACTGCAAAGAAATTGCACATGGATGAAAAATCAGTTGGCATGATCACATGCAAAGGGCCTCCAATTTTGAAAGTGTATGTTGATGGGGCAGCAAACTAGAGAGGATCAGGTGTTGGACTTGTTTTGGTATCCCCTAAGGGAATTACCTTTGAGAAATCATTGAGATTAGTGTTCTCGACCATTAATAACGAGACTGAGTACAAAGCTGTCTTAGTCGATATGGATATGATCCAAAGAATGGGGGGCAAGTCAGTTCATATGTCCTGGGATTCTCAATTAGTCGTGGGCCAGGTGCTGGGAACCATAGAGGCTAGGGATCCGAGAATGCAAGAATACCTGACTAAGGTTAAATGTTTACAATCCAAGTTTGATTCTTTTATCCTTACGCATGTTTCTAGAAGTGAAAACACGCATGCAGACTCGTTGGCTACTTTAGCGACGTCCTCTGCTCAATGTCTGCCTAGGATTATCCTCGTCGAAGAGTTGCTAAAACCGACTTTAACCCCCACAAGTGCCGTCTGTATCCATATGATAAGGCTCGAACCTAGCTGGATGGACCTCGTAGTTTCTTTTCTAAAAAGCGATGTTCTGCCCGAGGAGAAGTCTGAAGTAGATAAAGTTCGTCGAAAGGCACCTCGATTCTGGTTGTCTGAGGATCAGAAGCTGTATAAACGCTCTTTTTCTGGACCATACCTGCTATGTGTACACCCTGAAGCGACGGAGGCACTTTTGGAAGAATTGCACAAGGGAATTTGTGGAAGTCACACTGGGGGGAGATCCTTAGCCCATAGAGCTCTGACTCAGGGATATTGGTGGCCCAATATGCAGAAAGAAGCTCAGGACTATGCGAGAAAATGTGACCAATGCCAGAGGTTTGCTCCCAATATTCATCAGTCTGGTGGTGTCCTTAATCCTTTGTCTAGTCCTTGACCATTCGCTTACTGGGGACTGGATATAGTTGGGTATTTTTCGAGGGCTGTGGGAAATAAAAGGTGGCTACTCATGGGAACTGATTACTTCACCAAGTGGGTTGAAGCTGAGCCTTTATCAAATATTAGGGATGTGGAAACCAAGAAATTTATCTGGAAGAACATTATCACTAGATTTGGGGTACCTCGCACACTTATTTCAGATAATGGTGTGCGGTTTGATAGTAAAGCATTTAGGAAGTATTGTGATGACTTAGACATCACAAATAGATACTCCACTCTCGCTTATCCTCAGGAAAATGGGCAAGCCGAGACCGTTAACAAAGTTATAGTCAATGGACTTAAGAAGAGGCTGGACAACGCAAAGGGTAGATGGATAGAAGTATTGCCACACGTTTTATGGACATATCAGACTATGCCACGAAGATCTACAGGAGAAACACCCTTCTCCATGACTTACGGGGCTGAGGCGGTGATATCTTTAGAATCTGAGTTTCCGACATTAAGGATGAGTGCTTTCAGCCAGGGAAATAACAATGGCTTGCTAGAAAAAAACATGGATCTGGTTGAGGAACGGCGAGAAGCCGCCATGGTTCAAATGGCTTATTATTAGCAGAAGCTCAAACAAGGATATGATACGCATGTGAAATTAAGGCCACTTGCGATTGGAGATTTAGTCTTGAGGAAAGTTATTGGTACTTCCAAGAATCTAGCGTGGGAAAAGTTAGCACCAACCTGGGAAGGACCATACCGAATTACTTCTGTAGCGGGCATAGGGTCATATCGTTTAGTTGATTTAGATGAAAAAATTATACAATGCCCTTGGAATGTAAATAACCTACGAAGGTATTACTATTAATGAAAAGCTCTTTTGCCATTTGTTGCTCAATTATCATTATGAAACATTTCGATTTACTTAGTTCTAAACATCAAACAGAAACTTGGTCATGCATGGTCCTCGGATCACATATCTCGTGAAAATTGATATCTTGTTGGGTGTTAAACAAAACCTTAGTTACGTCGGGTCCTCGGACCTTCTACTTTGGGAAAATTAACATTTTATTTTGTTGTTCTAAACATCAAACAGAAACTTGGTCATGCATGATCCTTGGATCACATACCTCGTGGAAATTGATATCTTGTTGGGTGTTAAATAGAACCTTAGTTACGTCGGTCATCGGACCTTCTACTTTGGAAAAATTAACATTTCAGTTTGCTGTTCTAAACATCAAACAGAAACTTAGTCATGCATGGTCCTCGGATCACACACCTCATGGAAATTGATATCTTTTTGGGTGTTAAATAGAACCTTAGTTACGTTGGGTACTCGGACCTTTTACTTTGAAAAAATTAACATTTCAATTCGCTGTTCTAAACATCAAACAGAAACCTAGTCATACATGGTCCTCAGATCACATACCTCATGGAAATTAATACTTCGTTCCATCATTCTAAGTACCCAACACGAATCATGCCTTGTGGTTACATGTCTCGTGGAAATGGACGTACCGTTAAACCATGGTAAGTTTAATGTTTTGTTCTATGCACCTAAATAAATATTAAGTTAAGTCTCAGGTTGAGTGTTGTTGCACTTCATATATTACAGTTTCAATGCGTGATTTGTCTGCTAATGAATAAGATTGATAAAATGAATGTACTTTTATGAGAGTTGTTGGTGATTGAGGTGCTATAAAGACTTCACTGTGCATTAAGGTGAAGCGAATTAGTATTTTTCTACAGAAGATTGGAAACCAGTCGAATAGCAACCTTTCGAACTTCTCATTAATCTTTGTCAGTGAATACATTAGAAATAAAATTCCAAAATAAGAAGGTTAAAATAAAATTCCTAAGGAAAAGGGGTCCTAACGGGTCTAAGCCTTAAGCTTTGGTGGAAGGGTCTTGCTTGGACGTGTTGGCATCCCCTTTTTTGTTCTCCTCTGTTTGTTTGAGCTCCACTTTGAAAGAGGTTTGGACCTGTTTCCCTTTGTCCTTCACCACTTGTGGAGGAATGCTGGGCTCGGCGTCCATGCTTGGAAGCTTCTTGGCTTCCCCTCCTTGCTCCTTCTCCTTGTCGGAACCAGCAGGCTCCTTAGGAATTGAAATGGGTTCTTGAATGATGGATGGCTGTGTTGAAGGCACTATCTCGAGGGCAGATATGGCAAGAGGAAGCTCCTCAATCACTTGAATTTCCTGAGGGATCCAAATGTTCTCGGGCTTCCTCAATTCAGAGGTGGAGGGAATTCCTGCCACGTTCAGAGTTTCTGCCCATACTTGTTGGCAATACTCCCTACATAGCTCTGCGAACTCCTCTGTCAGTTGATTTTCTGTCGCCTCAACCCCTTCTTTGTAAGCAGCCTACTTGGCGGCCTCCACGCTTTCCTTGAAGGTACAAGCCTCTTCCTTCACTTGAGCAAGCTCCTTCTTCAGGTCGGAGTTTTCTTGCTTGGTTTTGGACAAGTCCTCATCCTTTTGACGCAGAAGTTTGCGTTCTCCCTCCACCTGAAGTTTGATCATTTTAAGGCTGGCCTCAGCACCATTTCTCTCCCTCTTTTCCTCTGTCAGCTGTTTGGTTAAGTTCTCATTCTCCGCAAGGGCTTGGCCTAAAGCCTTCTCGGTCTCCAGCTTGACCTTAAGTTCAGCTATAGCTTTTTTCCGAGAGTCTTCCACCCATTTTTTCACGGCAAAGACTTCTTGTATGGCCTTCATTAAAGTATTAAACAAATGCATTATTGTTAAAGTAAATCCAAAGTACGTGCGAACGATTTTTTTGCTAAAACATAATGAAAGCAGTAGAGTGGAAGTAAATGCGGGACACTTACCAAAGCCAAGTCCCTCTTGAAGGAGAGAAAGAGATGTGGATGAGTCATCTTATCCAGGGCATCCATGTCCTTTGGCAGGAGAAAAGGCCACTCCAAAGCCTCAGCCAGATGAGGAGCGTGTCCTTGCTGGAATGCCTTGATACTAGACTGGCAGGAGATTGGGGTCCCATCTAGCTTCAGCTCAGGAGACCAGTTGGCCTGTGTGCGACGTACCTCAGACAGGTCACTACTCTCCCCACTCTCCACTGAAGAAGCGCGTGTATTACCTTTGCCTACCTTCTGTTGTTGTTATTGTTGCTTAGGTTTCTTCTGCCTCTCCCTCTCTGTCTCCTCGACCTCGTTCTTCCTCTTCTTCTTAGGATCTGGGACGTGAACCTTGGGATTAGTGGAGGGAAGGGGTGGTGGCGGGATAGGAAGGGGTTGTGATCCAACCGCTTCTTTCTTGGGGGCCTGTGTGTCTCTCCTGGTCATCAGCTTTCTAAGGGTTGACATGTCGTCTTCCTCAGAGCTGGAGTCGGGCTGTGCTATCACTAAACCCTTTATGCCGAAAGTCTCTACAGGCACCTATTCTTCGTCTGAGAGGATGACAAGATGATCATCTCGAGGTCTCTCAGCTTCTTCAAGGCAAAACTGATTGATTGTCGAGTGATTGTTGCGAGGATGTAGGTTCTTCTTGGATGGCTGTTGTTTGCGAATGCGCTGAGAGTGGAACTGCTGCGATGGGGCGAGAGTACAAAATGACGAAGGGGTCGTCCAAAAGTTCGTGGATAGAAAGGCAGCCCGGTCTTGAAACGTCTATTCTTCTACGTCTCTGGTCATCTCCGGTGATCGTGTTGCCAATCTCTTGGAAGTCCTCTGATCAAGGGTTGTATCCTAATATTAGATGGGCTACCCTCACTTGCAAATCTTCGCTTACGAACACTTCGGATCAAAGAACGCGATTAAGATCTGCGACGCTGCAGTGACTTAAACTAGGCCGAACATGGTGTTTATATGCAGAAATATCAGAAGAGACAGGCATGGTTAGGTCAGCAGCGAATGACAACTCAAATGAAACAACAAATAATGCAACCAGAATTGGTCTGGTTAAATAGGACTAAGTCACAAGTTAGGGAATCTAACTCCTATAGAGTCACACTTGGGTCTCCCCATTTGACTGGGCAATGAGGACCGTCAGACCAGTTCCCCGAGGCGATGAGATAGTCGTCTTTTATGCCTTTGTTGGATTTGGGAAGACAGGATATTAGCCTAACAATGCTAGATCTGGATTTAAGGTAATACCCTACGCCGTTAAGCTTATGGCACTCATACATATAAACGATGTCGTGCCATGTAAGGTTCAAACCCATTTGCTCGTTTAGAGCGTCGACGCAACCTAGGATTCTAAACACATTGGGTGTATATTGGTTTGGGCATAACCTATGATTGCGTAGGTATTCACTGGTTACATTTCTCATAGGAAGGGTCATCCCACCCTTTAGAAAGGCGATGATGGGGATAATCACTTCTCCCTCTTTCCTAGCGTCACCTATGGCTTCTACAGGACAATACTTTAGGCCTACGTCTGGGGGAATATGGTACTTGGCCCAAAAACCCTCCATACCAGCATCGGTATCTACTAAACACTTGAATCTACCCATTTGGTAGGGGTAAGAATGGATGTTTGGGAGGAGAGAGAATGTAATTGGTGGCCGAGGACAAAAGCCGAGGAGAAATGAATGAAGAAGATTGAGAACTTACGAGAAATAGCTAGACAATTCTTCACGAGCTTCTTGAAAGGAGAGAGAATGAGTAAGTCTTGGATTTGATTGATTTCTGAGAGAGTAGATTGAAATTCATTTTTCTAGGCATTTTGGCGTGTAGGAGGCGGCTTCAAATCAGAGTTATCCTGCTTAAATTTTGAGGAGGAACCTGGGCCGTTAGATGTGAATCTCGCCGTTGAACATGGGGAACAGGGTGTAACTTACGGCCATTAATGCAAGTGTTACAGGTTTCTAAGCGTCAGGGACGGTTTAAACGAAGCGAAGTGACCCTTACACATGTGGCAATTCGTAGAGCGTGTGGAAGTTCTGCCGTTAGGTCAAAACTCCATTTTTCTCCTCGGAGGCAGAGAAGAATGAAGTTTTGAGGGGCTATTGTGAGGGAAAAATAAATAAAATAGATATATATTTGGGCCTTAAGCCCGATTTGGTGGCGTAAGTCTGTTCAAGCAAAGCATTCGAGGCCCACAGGCTAGTTCGTTCTACAAGGGGAGAAGGAGTTGTCCGAGGAGGAGTATCTCCTCGGACGGGCCCAGTAAAGGCCTTGGACGTACTAAAGGGTTTAGAGACAGAATTCTGGAAGATCTGTTGAGTAAAGGCGTGATCCAAGCATTCGTTGGAAGGAAGAATGTGCGAGAAATATTAGAGGAAAAAAGCTGCTACCACCGCATTAAGGGCCCTGCATCTACCTCCTTGGCCGCATTAATGGAGAAATGACCTCTGAACAGTAATATTCAGTCTTCCAGCTATTATTTCAAGATTTCAAAAAGGTGGTGGATGGGACAAGTATCTATTTGGAAAATCTGTGCTACACGTGGAAGATAAATGGAAGAAGAAGATGGATATAAGAAGACAGGAGAGGTATGAAGAGAGGGAGGGAGGAAAAGACTTGAACACCAATTGTAATCTGCTCAAAGAAAGAAAGGCAATACAAGTGGTCCTCGGCTTATGTCCGAGGAGAGATTTTTGTCATATTCGTCTATTATTTGCATAGATTGCGGCATTCTAGCCTGTTTATTAACTCTCTAATATTCCTAACCTAGGTTTCAAACCCATACTCTACAAATTTCATTGTATAAGATTCTTTGGACCTTGGTCCATTTAATGATTAGACCGGGTACAAATTGTGCACTTACAATATATATATATATATATATATATATATATATATATATATATATATATAGTTTCATATAAAAAAAAAAGTCTGCGTAAATAATTTACATTTTAAAAGAAGTGAGTTTCTTATTCTAAACTAAAATAAAAAGCTACGTATGAAAATAAAAAACTCAGTAGAGTTTAGCTTAATTTTCCTTTATTTTACTTGTCAAATCTCCTCAAGTCACACATAAAAACGGCCTTATTGCATCCCACTAGTTTCCACTCAGTAAATATATAAAAATGCTACAGTTGTTCTCTATAGTTTTTTTTTTTTTTTTGAGGGGGTTGTTCTCTATAGTTAGTCTTGGTAATAATGTTAATAGATAGATTCAAATAGTCATTACTCGATATTATCAAAAATGGGAAATATCTAGTTACCCACCATGGGACTCGCCCTCTTGCGAGAAGAGGGAGCATTGCTCCCAGCACATGTAAGAATTTCCCATAAAAAATAGTCATAACTCATTACTCTAGTACTTTTTATATATTTTTTATATAATAATTTTTATTTTTCTTCCTCTCTTTCTATCCCAAAACCCATTGTCTCTTTCTCTTTCTCTCTTCTCTTGCCAAAGCAATGGTTGACTTCAGTTCTTGGTAGTCCCCGTCGGCCGATATGGGTGTTGGGTGGCCAAACAGCCCAAACTTTGCCAAAGGGCAGGCTAAGTGTTGATGTTTTGAAAAAAGAAGAGGATATAGCCATATCGGCAGATAGGATATGGTTAAAAAGTTGATAGTTAAAATAGAGAAAAAGTAGATTTTTGGTTTAAATATAAAGATGAGATGTGAGTGATTTAGGACATGACCATCAAGAGTGGGCTTGATCATTATAGACCACAATAATCATACAGGCTTTTGGTTTATGACTTCAGAAAATGAGAAAACTCTGGACACTGTAACGAAGGTTATGGTCAACAACCACGTTAAACACCTCTATAACTTTTAAAAGTAAAAAGAGGTTGTTGTTAACTATGTTAATAAGCAAAGAAAAAAAAAACTTGGGAGGATAATAGCTAGCCTGGGAGGGACTTACCTTGTCAATCCAATAGATGAAGCTGATAACAAAGAAGAAGATGAAGATAGTTTTGGAGGCCCGTCTCTTCCCAGGAGACATCGAAAAATAACCACACAATGGAGCTCCTTGTGACCAAAACCAGAAAATCGACTAAAAACAAGTTCCGATATTTATACACAAGTTCCAATTTCCTCTCATTTTTATTTAGATGTAAGATACACGCCGCATGGCATTTAAAATAAATATCATGTGTCGTGTTTCACATCTAACTAAAAATGGAAGAAAATTGCGAGATTCCTATTAGTGTTGGATTCTTTTTTCTTTTACTAAAAGGTGAGAAACATTTAGTACTTATACAAAATAATGGCTTATATTATAAAATATCTTTAATCTATTGTCTAGCCTATAATCATAATCTATAATTTATAATAAATAAATAAATATATATATATATATAAATAATCGAATACGTTTGACTTTTAATTGGTTTCGTAATATTTTGCTACATAAGCTTCTATAACATCATTTTTCTAAGTTCCTTATATTAAAATTGAATAAGTTTATTGCATTTCACATTACAATTTAGGTTGGAAGATACCAATCTGCCTTTTTATTGATTAAAATTTTAAAACAACACGTCATTTGTTCTCAAAAAAAGAAAAAAAAAAAAAAAAACCAACAACAACAACACGTGATTATTTATAAACTACACTTATCACATAGGCTTTGCGTGTGCAATAATATTCTTATTTATTTATTTATTAGTTTATAATGTTTAAAAATGATATATAAATAACCTTGTTTTTCTTCTTAAAAAAAAGAAATTGGTAAGATTATTCTCAAAAAAAAAAAAAAAAAAAAAGGCAAGATAACGTGAAATAATATTTAAAAATGAGAGAGATAGTGTCCTAAGAGTTAAACTTAATAGGAAAGATAAAGAAAAAAGCCTAAAATTTAAGAACAATAAATTATTCTTTTAACCAGTTTGTATTTTTTTAATTTAAAATTATTTAACTAAAAGATAGGGGTATTTTAGAGAGTTTAGGAATTTGTGTGAGTGTATTTTAGTACGCAAAATGTTGAAATCCAAACAAAGAATCCTGTTATTAATAGTATAGATTCTTTTAGCAAAATGGAATAAAAAACTTCTTTAAGCAAAAGGTTTAGTCTTCACAATGGTGCTAATTCCTCTTTTAGTAGTACAGTTTAATCCAAGATGCCACTCAATCATGAAGGCCATTAAAGAAATATATTACATATGTTAAGGCTTGGATTCTTACGCTCCGTTTATTTTGACAGTATTGTTTTCTAAAAAAAAATGAGTCATTTTTAAAATTTTATTTTTGAGAAAGCTATATAATTTTTCTATGTTTGGTAGTGATCTCAAAATGAGATAGAGTTATTTTCAATAATATTCATATTGCCTCTTAGCTCCCTTTATGTAGCATGGCATGAAATAGTGTTGTTTTTTAAGAAAAATTTAGCAGAAAAAAAAATCTCTAAAAAATAATTCATTCTTTAAATAAGGGTTTTCCATTGACCAAAAGATAGTTTTCTTTTTACTAATAATTTCTAATGTTACTAAACATTGAAAAACATGATAAACTATTTTCACAAAAAGTTTTCCATCGAAACATACAGAAATACATACTCAAAATTATATCATGAGGGCTTTCAACCCTTTCTTTAGACCAGACTAGTCATATTATTTTTCTAGAAAAATTACACTGACCTTCTCTAAAATTATTTGTTATCACATTTACCTCCCCTAAAATGCAAATTATTTATAATGACACCCCCTCCCCCTAAATAGTTGAAAAAAAAGGTTTTAAAAAACTCAAATTTCCTATTAAAGTGTGTGTGAACGACAATTTTTTTTTTTTTGTTTCAACTTATGACGTTTGTTTTTGTGATTTTCGCTCTTTATCATCAGACCAAAATACAAATTTATTTCTTTGGTGTAGTCGATAATTAAATCTCAAATTTCTTATTTAACCATTAAAGTCTTTATCAATTAAGTTAGTTGGAATCCATGTGTGAATGGCAATTTAATTGGAGGGAAAAATAAGAAATTCAATAGTTATTTAAAGCCAACCAATCTAGGCGTTGGGTGGCCAAACTTGCTAAAGGAAGGCTAAGTGTTGGTTTTTTGAGGGGAGGGGGGGGGGGGGGGACTTGATAATTAATTTTTTAAATGAATAAAAAAATAAGAAGTGGGATATAGGATTTATTTTAAAAAGTTGGTATGTTTTTATTTTTAAGAAGAAAAAATTGGATAGTAAAAATAGAAGAAAGTATATTTTTAATTTAAATATAATTAAATTTTAGAAATAGAGATGAGAGTACTTTCAAATATGGCTATAAAGGGTGGGCCTATCCAGAATTTATCATAAGAATTGATACAGGCTTTTGGTTTATGATTGTGAGAAACTCTTGACATGTCATGAAAGTTATGCAGAATGACACATTTATAGTGAATCTAATTTTTGTTTCGTTAAAAAATAATGAATCTAATTTTTTTGCAAAAGTTCTTACAAATAATTATGGTCACCTACCAAGAAATCATTTATAAAAGCTCCGAAATATCCCTATAATCTATTTAATAAATAAATAAATAAAATTGGATGGTCACCCCTGACCACTCACCAATGTGCCCACACCTTCATAATAATAATAAAAAAGAAACAAAACTCTACTCAATGAAAAAGTATACTCTGTTACGAATGTATGTTCTTGCTCCCCATAGTTGTGAGGGAGAGGAAACATGCACCGTAACAAGGTGTGCTTTTCCCCGCTCAATGCTCATTTCACTTCCAAAAATATATAGCAAGCAAATCATTTTTTTTTTCTATTATCTGTGTTAATAAGCAAAGAGAAACAAACAAACATATAAACAAACTTACTTGGGAGGATCTTACCTTTTGAATCCAAATCCAACAGAGGGAGATGCTAACAAATGATAAGATGAAAATAGTGATGGTGGCCCATCTCTTCCCGGCAGACTTTGAGAAATGACCACACAATCGAGCTCCTCGTGACCAAAACAAGAAAAGTGAATGAAAATAAGTTCCCATACCTCATACGTTAATAACCAGCTCGATTTCTATCTTCTTAATTTAAAAGTGTGATAATGGTTTATTAAGAACCACTTCTTCTTCTTCTTCTTTTTTAACTTTTCTTCTGAATTCTATGCCCAATAGATTATCAAAAATCATAACAATAAATATAAAGTTGGTCATTTAGGGTCGGTTTGGATAGAACTTATTGCTGAAAACTCAAAATACTGTAGCAAAATAATTTTTAAATGTGTGAATAGTGCTGTGGGACCCATTTTTAATATTTTTTTCTGAATAAAATGCTTGTGGGTCCCATGAACAGTGCATAAACAGTTCATGAACAGTGTTAAACAGTAACTGTCTTTCGCATAGTACTGAACATTACCAATTACTATTCATAAACAGTAACCGAAACCGTGAAAAAGTTGTCCTGCAAAAAAAAAAAAAAAAAAACTGAAAAACAAACTCAAAATGTGTATCCAAACGGATACTTAATGTGACAATAAATGTAAAGCTATCCATTCAACTTGAATATAAAACTGTCTCTTGTGATTAAAAGCTTTGACTTTTTTTTTTTAAGTTAATAGGCATTTATTGCCTGACCACTAGAATTATGAGATGTAAAGTGTAAACACCCCAATTACTATTTCACAACCAAAATCACTAAAAACATGCTTCATTCAAGGTAGGTATGTTTTTTTTTTTTTTTTTCAACAACTATAGCTTAGGATGTAAACTTAAAAACTATATTTTATTCAATCTCTCTCTCTCTCTCTCTACACTTTTTCGATCTTTATATTATCTAATGTTGTAGTTAATATTATTTTAATAAGTTGTATATAAAAATAGAAACTAGGATGCTGGATGAGTTGTAAAATGTAATGATAAAATAGATAAAATAGGTTTTTAAGGTGTACAATAGAAACTAGTATGCATCCCCGAATGTTAGTGCTCTAAATAGGTTAATCTAATATAATATCGATAATTTATCATCTAATTATCTATAATCTATGGGAAAATTACATTTTACCACCCTAAATTATACCTCATGTTACACTTTGTGCCATAAACTTTTCGAATGCATATTTTGCACCCTAAACTATGACTCCTATTACATTTTGTATCCTAAATTATGACTCTTGTTACATTTTGTACCATGTCTTTAAGTTTGCTATTAACTTGAATGAAAATTTAAAAGTCTATAGTGCAAAGTATAATGAGTATTGTTTAGAGAGGTAAAGTGTAATCTATATTTTGTTTTTAAAGCATTGAGAAGAGGGGCAATTAAGTCTTTTCACGTGGTATCATATTTTTCCATCCAAGTTAACAGCAAACTTAACATCGTGGTGCAAAGTGTAACAAGGGTTATAGTTTAGGGTGCAAAGTGTAAATGAGGTATAATTTAGGATGGTAAAGTGTAATTTCTCCTAATATATATGTTAGGTTCTAAGACCTTAGGGACTAATGTATTAGAACTTCAATGTGTAATGTGGTGGCAAACCATGATCAAAACATAGAGTCTAGGTTTAAGCTTGCTCAAAGTATGTTTTATTGTAAAGTTGGAATCGAATGACTGCAGAATTTATTAGACTAAATCCGCAAGGCTCAAGGCTCGATTGATCGAAAATTAGACTCAATCAATCGAACCATATGTAGATTGTTATTTCTGTAGAATTTTCAACTCAGCCCAAGTCCGTTTGATGTGTAGGGTTTTATGTTTTACTTCACATATAAAAAAGAAAACCCTAGCTATGTTTCGGAAGTTTTTTTTATATGTTGTGTGTTGAATCTCTTGTGAGATCTAGAGGTGTTTACCTTCAAACACATTTAGGGTTATCAAGATCAAGATTGATGTCAAGAGATTGGTGATCGCTTCAGTTGCTGCATAAAGAACTTAATGAAAATCTGAAAAAAATTTAGTGGAGTCTCAAAGTCACAAGTATGGGAACTTGTGGTTGCAGTGGATTAAAGGAAAGAAGTAGTACGTGGACTTGAAGCTGTCTCGTGGTCGTGGTAGTAAGTTTTCTACACGAGATAGCAATAGGATGTTAGTGGTCTAAATTCTATTGTACAAACTTCAATTCTTTCATAGTGGATATGTTTTACCTTGAGGATAGCTAGGTTAAAACCTCCCAGGTTTTTTACCGGTTTGGATTTCCTGGGTCATTAGATCTTTGTGTTCTTTATATTTCCACATTATATTTATTTTACATATATTGGTTTAACCTAGTTTTAAATAACAAACGTGTTAATCAACTTGGCTTAATATTAGGTTAAACATATTGTGTTAAGGAGTCTAAAACTTTACAATATATAAATTTGAAAACATTTGACTTTTGATTGATTTGATAATATTTTGCCACATAAATTTTTTCACATCATATTTCATTCAATATTTAAATCTTCCATTAGAATCTTTGTACATCTTATTTTATTTTGATGGTAAATATATTATTCAGTCTACAGTTATAATAAATTCCTAATTGTAGACATTTATAATAAATTCTTAATAATTATCCTAATTATAAAATTTTATAGGCATAAATGCACTTTTAGTCCCTACATTTTAGCTTTTTTCCATTTTGGTCCCTGCATTTTAATTTTACCACTTTTAGTCCCTAAATCAATTAACACGTGTTATTTTCGTCCTTTCCATTAGTCAACTGTCAAAAATAGCTGAATTAGCTGCCAGATGAATTAAAATATTATAAAACATGCTACATCAGCATCTAATATTTTTTTAAAAATAATTTATCAATTTTAACTAAATAAAAAAAGAATAAACAGAATTAAAAACAATAAGAACAAAAAAACAAACCCAGAACCAAACACAAACTCAAATTTAAAAACACAAAGAACACAAAAACAAACAAAAATGAAGGAATTCAAAATCCCAAAATGGCAGAATACACAAGAGCACAAACCCAAAAAAATCATATAAACCCAAAAATCAAACACAGAAAAATCATAAAAGAATATTGTAATAAAACTTGATTACTCAACACAAATCCAGCTTAACGACAAACCCAGCTCAAACACAAACCCAGAACAAACCACAAACCAAGCTTAACCACAAACCCAGCTCAACCACATAAAAATCAAAAAAGAATATTCTAATAAAACTTGATTGCTCAACACAAACCTAGCTCAACCACAAACCCAAAACCAAACACAAACCTAGAATATTGTAATATTATAATTGATTGCTCAACCACAAACCCAGCTCAACCATACCAACACAAACCCAGCTCAATGCCTCTGTTTTTCCCTTTAACCTCCACATCTCATTTTTGTGGAACAAGCGTTGTTCAAGATGCTCTTAGCTTGTAGATTGGAGACTTCAGAAACCCCATCTCTTCCTCAATGAGACAGGAATCGATCACAAACAAGAAAAGAAGCAGCGGTTGCGGCGGCAACTAGTCGATTTGGTTGTCTTGGGAGTACTAGAGTGGTGTAATGAGGGAAGTGGTTGCGCTGGAAGCAAAATAGGCAGATCCAGATCTTGGCAGCGAAGTCGACGATGGTGAAGGGGTTGGGGATGAAGCAACATGTGTTGCAACAAAGAGGGGAGTAAGGGGGGACAAATGTCCCAGGAATCAAGATTGAGGTTGTACATCTCAACGGCTAAACGGTCCTTGATGTCGACGAGGTTGCCGATGAATCTGACACTGCCGACAACAATGAAACTGGGTCGATTATGGCTGTGGTTGTGGCTAGAATAGAAGACTCCGAGGAGAGGGTTGAGGCAAGAGAAGTGTAAAGGGGAAGCGGTGGAAATGTGGCGAGAGAGGACTAGGGAGAAGGAGAAGGTGGGCACGGTGGTGAAGTGGAAGCCGAGTAGTGTTGTTGTTGGAGAAGGAAGTGTTGGCAGGGAGGCGGAACCAGAGGTTGGAGATGGGGTCGAAGGCGAAAGATTGGTGGTTCTTGGAGGAGGTGTTGTGGAGGCCGTAAAGGAAAAACCATGGATGAAGAGAAGAGGAATTTTGCCATTTTGGGATTTTGAATTCCTTCATTTTTGTTTTTTTTTGTGTTCTTCGTGTTTTTAAATTTGAGTTTATGTTTGGTTTTGGGTTTGTTTTTGTGTTCTTTGTGTTCTTATTGTTTTTAATTATGTTTTTTTATTTAGTTAAAATTGATAAATTATTTTTAAAAAAATTAGATGTTGATGTGGCATGTTTTATAATATTTTAATTCCTTCGGCAGCCAACTCAGCTATTTCCGTCGGTTGATTGACAGAAAGGACGAAAATAACACGCATTAATTGGTTTAAGAACTAAAAGTGATAAAATTAAAATGTAGAGACCAAAATGAAAAAAATCCAAAATGTAAGGACTAAAAGTGCATTTACGCCCATATTTTAGACAAAATAAAAAGTTATGTTATATTAAAAAAATTTATGCATTGCACTGATTATCAACTAATATATATTATAAAAGTTGGATATCAAAACTGATGGTTGCATAAAATAAGGGCAATTGTCCATTTGTCCTTACATATAATCGTGGATAAAGTTTGGCTCCAAACATGTTTAGAGCATTGGAATCCAACCACCAATTGAAAGATGGCATTTGTCATTAATGTACACTGCACATTGCTCACTTAACCTAACTAATCAAGTGGATTATGTGCATTGCATATGATGGGATACATGTTATTTTTTTATTAGTGGTCATAGTCCAAAGCACCAAATCTATTTGGAGCCAAACATTTTCCTATAACAATGACACGTGCCATCTTTTGTAAAAGTAAAGATGCATACAAGAGTATTATTAAAATGACTCCTCTAACCTTCATTGATTCCTTTTAGTCATTATCAATTAATTATCTTTAAAAAAAGGCATTGACAAAATTGAATAAAGTGGTCATAAATTTAGAGTTACACCAGATGTAACTTGAACCCAACCTATATAGGAAACACAGAGACATATAATTAGGAACATTAAGATGTGAGTTTGATAAGGTTTTAATTCTCAAATATAATTTGTTAATGAGTGAACATTTTTAGTAAAAATTAACCTATATAATTAATGTAGAAATAAATTACAAATACAATTATTTTTTGTTTTTTCTTTATTAAAATAATCCTAACATTTAATGAAAGTTGAAACACAAAAAAATGGCATTTATTGCTTCTTGTTTAGATTTTTCCAATACTTATTTTTCCACATTTCCACTTGCTTTATGGATTTATCCTTTCTCTCAAGAAAACCTCGTAGTGAAGAAGGATCATTAGGAGGAGGCAAGGTGCATGAGGTTAAATTACTGGGAGACTTAACCATGGACTCAACCATGAATTTCTCCCATGTACCCTTAGCTGGGCAAGCCTTCATTTTTGAACATAGCTCAACCGCTCCTCGAGGAATAGATGGTTTGAATTTCAAGAGCTTTGCATATTTATTCAACAAATGAAACATGTAATTATATACGTGGTCTATCTTTAGATCCTCATGTATGAAGTTGCTTGTTGCCTCTCCTATGCCTTGGGCCTGCCAAGTTTATGAAAATAAAAGAGTTGAAAATAAAAATGATTTTTTTAACATTAATTAAATTAGTGAAAAAAGTGAAAGCATTTTCAAAAAACT
Source organism: Castanea sativa (assembly GCF_040712315.1). Taxonomy (NCBI): domain Eukaryota; kingdom Viridiplantae; phylum Streptophyta; class Magnoliopsida; order Fagales; family Fagaceae; genus Castanea; species Castanea sativa. The sequence goes on along the minus strand of NC_134018.1, from coordinate 56,421,862 downwards.
TATTAAAAGGTAAAAATGGGGATATACAAATCCTCTATACCATTTTTCGTGTTCCATTAGTAATAACTTGCCATGTATTTGTTTTTTTTTCCCATATTAAACTTTGACTATTTAATAAGGAAAGACAAATAAATACATAGCAAGTTGTGATGAGTGAAATATAAATTGGAACACAAAAAGTAGCGTAGAGAATTTGTATTCATTATGGAACTTTATATTCTATTATTAGGATTTATTCTGTTTGTATATAGAATTACACATTAATATAATGTACTTAGATTAATAAAAGGTTTAATATAATTTATAGAGGGTTGGGTTCAAATTACACATGGTGTAACTCTAAGCAATGTTATACTACCCAATAACTTGTTATAGAATTCATATTTTGAAAATTTCACCATTGAATTACATGTTCTATATGTTCTTAACATTTATGCCAACTTTTATGTCAATTGGATATTATTTACCATTTGATTCACGAACTCATCTTTTATGCATTATTTTAAACTACAAAAACTTGAATTTAAACAATTGATTGATGACATGGTTATCAATTTTTTATTACCTTAAAATTTTGCAAGCATTGAGAATATATGAAGATAATGTAATTTAACGGTAACTTTATCAAAATTTGCATCCAATTAAAAAATATTGAGTGATGTAACATTACTTAAAGTTACACCTAATTTGACATAATATTATAAGATTAACCAAAAGTCAAATAATTTTGATTTTAAATATATCATCATAGATTTTTCAAATATAACCAACTTGCTCAAGTTCAGAAATCTCAACCTAAGGATGATAGATTTAAAACCAACCTAAGGATGATAGTTGAGTTTGCACCATTTCGTTGAGCCTGGTAAAAAAAAAAAAATGTTTCATTCAACTATGCAACTCCATTATTTAATTAACAATTGTAACTTGTATAATTATGACTTATATTCCAATGTCATCATACAAAGTACCAAAATAGCAAAATAAATTAAAGCAATAAACTTAACCTAAGTCTCATAATTCAAAAATCAAACAAGAAATTTTAAATTACATATTCATATTTAAAAATAAATTTTAATTGTGTAGGTTGGATAAGTTAGGTTGGAAATTTTGTCAACATAAATTCTTCACAACTCGAGTTTGGAAAAAGAAAAAGAAAACAAATCAAGTTATCAACCCATGAAAAACGATTCAAATCATTGGGTTATATTGGTCCATTGGACTGGTGGATGCACACCAAAGCATTTTGAGAGAGAGAGAGAGAACCTAGTAACAAGGAATAATAGAGCATTAGGGTATGTTTGGTAATTATTTTTTCTCCTTATTTTTTGTTTTCAAAAACAATTTTCTATTTTTGAGACTAAAAAACTTGTTTAGCAATTCAAAATGGATAGAAAACAAAAACTGTTCTCAAAATTCAATTTGTGAAGGAAACTGAAAACATGCAAAATGCTGTTTTCAATTTTTAGTTTTCAAAAGTCAATGAAAACACGCATTTAGTTTATTAAATCTGTCTCATTTAATGAGTTAGCATTAGAGTCCAAATCCTAGTTACAACATATTTTAGTATTTTCTATTTTTTTCTTCAAAAAACTTTTTTTTATTTATTTCAACTAACTAAACATGTTTTTTATTTCAAAAATACAAGAAAATTGTTTTTTCTTTATATTCCCAAAAATAAGTTTTTGAAAATAGAAAATAAAAACTGTTACCAAGCATAACCTTAATATTTTTGGGTATTTTGGGATTTTAATATTTTTAGCTATTAAGGAGGTTAAGGAATAACTATTACGGTCATCTTAATAAGGAATAATTATTCTTCATTTTAAAGAATAATTATTCATAAGGAATAATTATTCATTGTAATAGAAACACAACCAAACGTGTCCTTAGTCTATAAAATAAGAGAAATGCTATGTTGAAACTCTCTAAAAAAATAATAATAATAAAATAAAGGATAAAACTTAAATACAGTACCTTATGTGCTGTACTTTAGGTTCTCTTTCTAAAATTAAGCCATGTGGCTACTTTGACAGAAACACTAACGGAGTTAAAAAGTAAAACTTAGATACAGTACTTTATATGTTGTACCTTAGGTTCCCTCTTTCAAATTAAGCCATGTGGGTATTTTAACGGAGACACCAAACAGAGTTAAAAGAAAACGCAGACTTCTATTTCTCAGAATTTAGGAGCTCCTAGCTAGTTTGAATCTTCCCTTTCGGACCCTTCATTGATGAAGCCACGAGTTCCCTTTCTTTTACCCACTGATCGAAGAGGCTGGCCATGAAGTTTGGCCATGTTGTGAATTGGGTTTGTAGATTGGAGACCCTCTTCCTTAGGTTGATAATATTGAGATCTAACGCTTGATGGGGGACCCAGTTTGTTTAACAGTAGCTTGATGGGAGACCAATTTGTTTAATGGTAGGTTTGTGTTGAGATCTAACGCTTGATGGGATCCCACCACCACTCCTATTAGAGCAAGACAACTAAAATTGTTTGATTTCTATAAGGTTGTGTTTGGATGGCAATATTTGGATCTAGATTTAGATTTGAAATTCATTGATTTTAAGATTCTTTGTTTGGGTATTTTTAAACAATTAAGGGTTTGAAATTTATCATTTGAAATTCCATTGTTTGGATACTTAAATTTGGATTTGGATTTAGATTTAAGGTCAATAAAATATTTTTTTTCTTTTCTTAGAAATAAATTCTGATTGGAATGTGTAAAGCTTGGACAATGAAAGGGTTATTTGGGATGTGTAAAATCTAAAATATGTAAAGTATATAGAGATGTATATCCATAATTCTACTCATTATTGCAACTTTATCCCATGAATTCTCTTTAGACTTTTGGGTATTGCCCTTCTTAACCCTTGGGTTTCTAGTCTTTTTCTTATCAAGCTTGGGGAGTGCTCCTAAGATAGATTTAACCTTGTCTATATTCTCACTAGCTAAAACAGTTTTCACATCATTATTCTCAGGTTCAATATTATTTGCAAGAGAAACAAACATAGTAGTACTAGAAGAAGCAATATTAGGAGAAGAGAAATCATACCCTAAATCGGTTTGTTTAGAGGCAGACTTCTGAAGGCTGAGCATCTCATCAAGTTTTACACTTGAAGTCCTCTCCAACTGAACTCTGACTTGAAGTAGCTCTACCTTAAGCTTCTTGGTCTTCTTAACCAAGAAATTGTTCTCAAATCTCAGTGCTCCAATTGTCTAATTAGCGTCATCAAACTTTGTGGAAATTCTTCTCGTTCAAGCTCCACATCAGTGAGTTTCTTGGTGACCAACCTATACAACTTCTCATGCTTTTTCGAGACTTTGTATAATTTTACATAGGCTGTGTGGATGTCATCTTGCTCATCCATCTTTTCAAACTTAGACTCCACCATGTCCTCTTCTTCATCCACATCTTCAACAATCCCTTAGTATGATTTACAGTGGCAGTGAAGGCATTCAAGATTCCATTATCCTCATTTTTCGAATCATCCTCAGGTTCGGTGTTGCTCAATGTAGCAGCAAGTGCCTTGATTTTCCCAATGGTCTTGAGATACGTAGGGCATGCTTGTTTCACGTGTCCAAAGCCTTGACACCCAAAATACTTAGGTCTTAAGGGAACAGTGTACTGACTGCCATCCCTAGCATGAGCTAGACTGCTTGCGGTCTTTGTCAAATCCTTTAGCATTAGCATTCTTCATAAACCTTTTAAACTGCTTTGTGATATAGGATTTCATCTAAGAATCTTCATCGTCAAAAGATTCATCTGTGTCACTGCTCTTGGCCTTCAGTGCCATGCTCTTTCCCTTACTCGATTTCTCGATTCTTGTCAAACCCAACTCATAGGTCTGCAGATTGCCAACCAGCTCTATCAAATGAATTTTATCAATATCCTTTGATTCCTCGATTGTGGTAATCTTGGCATGAAATCTCTTGGGTAAGGATCTGAGCTCCTTTCTAACAATCTTGGGTTTGGGAATGGTTCCCCTAAGATTAAAGGCTGAGTTCACTATGTCCTTGAGCTTGCCATAGAACTCATCGAATGACTTATCCTCCTCTGTCTTGATCTCTTCGAAGCTTGTAGTGAGACTTTGAAGCTTTGAGTCCTTGACAGCCTTGGTTCCCTCATAGGTCTTCTAGAGAATGGTCCATGCTTCCTTGGTAGTTTCGGTAGAGGATATCTTCTTAAACTCCTCATTTGTGACCGCACTGAATAACGCATTCAATGCCCTGCTGTTGAAGTTAGCCACCTTAATCTTGGCATCATCCCAGTCAGCCAGCGTTTCCTTTGGCTTGGTCCAGCCTATCTCAACAGCTTGCCACACTTTTTCATCTAATGACTGCAAGAAATCGCTCATGCGTACTTTCCAGTATGCATAGTTATGCCATTAAATAAAAGAGGTATAATAAGAAACTATCCTCTATCCATGACAAACAGGGGTCAATGGATCACACAAGAAAGATTAACCCTAATTAGAGTGTGCCCATTTTGATACCACTTGATAGGCCAAGAATGTATTGACCCCCTGTGATGAATTAACCAATTAATTAGCCAAGTTAAATAGTTAATCCAATTAACATGCAAAACGTGTGGTAGCACAAAAAAATCACCAACTAAGATAATATGCAACGGAAAATAAAGTTGACATGGTGATTTGTTTACGAATGAAGAAAACCTCCAAGAAAAAACCCCACCAGGTGATTTTAAGGTCACCACTCTCGAGAATCCACTATTATCACAACAAGCAGTTACAAGTAAAGGAATCCTAGTACCTTATACCAACCTATAGTTAAATCCTTACCCCAATACACAATTCGACTTGTTCTATAGTGACAATCTCTCATTTTCAATGCACAGCTCCAAGTACATGACTAACCAATCGATGCGCAGATCCCAGTACGCGGCTTACTAACCAACTTAAGAAGGATGTTGACTGCAAAGTTCTTCAATTCATCAACACGATGAAGATCATGAAGCTCTTTGGTCACAAAACCCAATGGCTTACAAACGCAGCAGCTTCTTTAAGAGAAAGATGAACTAGGGCAAATTCAGTCTCCAAATCAGAATTTGCATGAACGAAACTTTGTCTCACACTTGCGCAACCTTTGATGGCCCTTAAAATAATCTTTATTTATGTTTAGGGTTGTGAGAAAAGAAAGCCTAAACATGTATACACGGATTCATGTGAAATTAGGTCTGAAAAACTGATTTTCATAAATTTTGATAGATAGGTTATCTATTGAGCACGACGAGCAGCTATCAAGCATCGGGTTAAATTGCCTTTTAAACCTCGAAAGATGCTATCTGTTGAGCCAGCTATCGAGCTTTAAAATCCAGCACTTCTTCACTTGTTTCTTGGATAGATTTGCATGGCTTTAACACTTGGACTTGAACTCTTGTTCCTTGAAGTATTAAACACATCTAGATCTACCCAATTACAAGTAAAGTGCGTTTTGTCATAGGTTTAACCAATTCTACATGACATATGCTCTTAACATAATTCATATATGTCCTAACAATCTTCTTCATCTACCTCTTCAACAATCCCATTAGTAGGATTCACTGTGGTAGTGAAGACATTCAAGATTCCCTTATCATCATTATCTAAATCATCCTTAGGCTCAGTGTCACACAAGGTAGTAGCAAGAGCTTTGCTTTTCCCAATGGTCTTGAGACAAGTTGTACATTCTTGTTTCATGTGTCCAAAAACTTAACATTTGAAGCACTTTGGTCTAGAAGGAACAGTGTACTGACCGCCATCCCTAGCATCCTTCTTCCCTTTATCTTGGCTCTTGAACTGTGAAGAACTGGATTGTTTTCGATTCTTGTTAAATCCTTTCACATTGGCATTCTTCATAAACTTTTTGAACTGCCTCGTGATATAGCAGCAATGTCCTTTGATTCCTCAATGGCGGTGATCTTGGCATGGAATCTCTCTAGAAAAGATCTTAGCACCTTTCTAATAATCTTGGGTTTTGGAATGGTTTCTCCAAGATTAAATGCAAAGTTCACTATTTCCTTCAGCTTGGCATAGAACTCAACAAAAGACTCATCCTCCTCCATCTTAATCTCTTCAAAGCATGTGGTAAGCCTTTGAAGCTTTGAGTCCTTGACAGCCTTAGTTCCTTTATAGGTTGTTGGGAGGATGGTCCATGCTTCCCTAGCAGTTTTAGTGGAGGATATCTTCTTGAACTCCTCATTTGTTATCGCACTGAATAAAGCATTCAATGCTCTGTTGTTGAAGTTTTCCGCTTTGATCTTATCATCATCCCAATCAGCCGGTGCTTCCTTTAGCTTGGTTTAATCTATCTCCACAGCTTGTCACACCTTCTCATCTAAAGACTACAAGAAAACTCTCATGCGTACTTTCTAGTGCCATCAAATAAAGGAGGGATAATTAATAATTATCCTCTATCCATGACAAATAGGGGTCAATGGATCACACAAAAATGATTAAGCCTAATCAAAGTGTGCCTACTTTAATACCACTTAATAGGCCAAGAATGTATTGACCCTTTAGGTAAATTAACCAATTAATTAGTCAAATGAATTAATTAAGTCAATTTAACATGCAATATGTGTGGTAATACAAACAAATCACCAAATAATTAAATGCAGCGAAAATTAAATTTGACACAGATGATTTGTTTATAAATGGAGAAAACCACCGAGGCAAAACCCCACTAGGTGAATTTAAGGTCACAACTCCCAAGAATCCACTATTATCAAAACAAGCGGTTACAAGTAAATGAATCCAAGTACCTTATACCAACCTACAAATGAACCCTTATCCCAATACACAATTGGACTTGTAATGTAGTGACAATCTCTCCTTTCAATGCACAACTCCTAGTACGCAACTAACCAATTAATGCACGGATCCAAGTATGTGACTAACACACCAACTTGAGAAAGATGTTAGCTGCAAAGTTCTTTCGTTCATCCACATGATGAAGATCAAGAAGCTCCTTGGTTAAAAAACCCTACGGCGTACAAATGCAGCAACTTCTTCAAGAGAAAGATGAACTAAGGAAAATTGTCTCCGGTCACAATTTGAGTGAATAATCACTTTGCATCAACTTGCATCACATTTGATGGCCGTTAAAATAATCCTTAGATATGTCTAGAGTTGTGAGAAAATAAACCCTACATAAATAGCTTGGATATGCCTGAAAATTAGATCTAGAAATCTAAATTTTGTAATTCTCGATAGATAGGTTATCTGTCAAGCTGCTGTTGAGCATCGAGTTAAAATTCCCTTTTAAACCTCAATAGATACAATCTGTCGAGCTAACTGTCAAGCTTTAAAATAAAAAGTACTTCTTCACTTGTTTCTTGAACAGATTTGCATGGTTTTAACTCTTGACTTGAACAATATGTTGCTTGAAGACTTAAACCATCCTAGATCTTCCCAATTACAAGTAAAGTGCATTTTGTCAAAGGATTAGCCAATTCTACATGACATATGTTCATAACAAGTTCCACATATGTCTTAACAACACTTTGAAAAAACCAAATATCTGCTAAACATACAAGCATTCTAAGGTTTTACTTTTATATATATGTGGGATTGCTTTACTGTTATTGTACATATCTAAGAGAAATCAAAAGGATTGTGGATGACCACTTGAATACAAGAGTTTTTCAATATATATTTCTTGTTTTCTTCTTATTTAGTTTTATCTATTTTTATTATTCAACAACACGTTATCAGCTCGAGTTTCTACCCAATTTTGGAAAGGAAGTTGTACTCTTATTGTTCTTCAAACATCAAAGATTATTTGTGAATTTCTCTTAACTCACTGTAAGTTTTCTCTCTAAGGAATAGGTAATTATCTTATTTATTTGTCATTACATCTTATGCTTATAATTTTTAGTGATTTTTAATTGATTAAAAATTTATGAGATTCACGTTATATATTGTTATGAGATTCAATATATTGAGATTCACGTTAGGAGTTTCAAATTTTATGAGATTCACGTTATCCTATTGTTATATATTTTTATTTGATTCATGTTTAGTTGATTAAAAATATATTGTGAAAAATGAATAGTGATAAAACAACTCAATCATACCTATAGTTATATGTAACGTGTATTGATAAACTTTGAATATGTAAATATTGTTTCATTACAATCAAAATTTGAATATTTATGTGTAGTATTGTTTCCTTAAAATTGTGTATGATAAAAAAAAAATTATTTATTTAATTTCTTACGAAATTATATATTTATAGAAATGTCAAACCTTACAAAACTTGAATTTTCCACCTTTGAGCTCTTGGGCAAGAATTTCTTATCTGGGATCCTTGATACTAAGATTCATATGGAAGCAATGAATCTTGATGAGATCTATGTTGATGTAATAAATCCTAAAGACATTATTATGGATGGCAACAGAGTATCCCAAAACGATCGTGCAAAAGCAAAAAAATTTATTTGTCATCATCTAAATGAAAATTGAGTACTTTAATATAAAAGAGCCCTTAGGAGAAGTACAAGTTCTAGAAGAACTTGATCATCATAAAAGCTCAATATGAAGTGCACTTGAAGTTGTAATAAACTAAAGGTGCAACTGAGTATAATTAATTTGACACTTTAAAATCAACCCACAATTAATATTATATGATAGAAGACACATATATCATGTTTTGAATGTGCTCCTGCAGTAGCAAAGTCGAGTACATATGTTCATAAAGTGTTATGACCTAATATCTTGTCTTGTAGTGGCTGACTAAAATAATGAGCTTTTGCTGAAAACCACCAAAAGACCATGAAAAAAATTGTTATAGGTGTGGTATGGAAGGTCATTAGTCACATATCTGACTGTTGCCTAAGCATTTGTTAGATTTGTATCAAGCCTCCATAAAAGAAAAGGAAAAGGGAATTGAAACGAACTTTGCTAATCATAATTATCCTAAAGATCCTATGAATTATCTTGATTTTTTCAAATGGAGTGGATATGACTCATCTTAATGTGTTGTTGATGGAAAATTTGATAATTTGATAAGTGATGGAAATATCTATACAAATTAATTTTTTTCTTTTATTATATTATTGTATTGTGTAGACACTACATTTTGTATCCCTTACGACTTGGGCCTCCATTCCCCAATGATGTTGAATTCTAAGACCCAAGGTTGATTTAGGACCCAATCAGATGTTAAATTGACTTGAGAAATGTTAAAATGAAAAAAATAACTCTTAATGAGCAAATAAATCTATTTTTTGGAAAAATAAAGCTAAGGAAACCCTCGCTATGCACATGCAAGAATTAGCTTGCGCACGCAGGCTCAATCTTGCGCATGCATAACAAATTCCAAAAACATAAATAAGACAAGTTTTCTACATGTATGTTGAGGTTTAGAATAAATCCCACATTGCCTAGGAGTCATTCCAAACCCCTATTTTCACACTATAAGTAGCCTTACATGGTATATTTTCAAAACACATAGAAATCCCGTGAAAAAACACTAAGATTCAATAGAAATAGTGAATCAAAGAGGGAGTTTTTCACAAAACATCCTCGAGTAAATTTTCTTTTGATTAGGACCTTTTCTGGCCTTGATCTTTGAGTTTAAGATTACTAATCACTCTTTTATTGAATTGTGAATAGCTTTGACTGAGGGGAATGGTCAAAAATCAAGTTTGAAGAGCTTTTATCGAGGTATTAGTTTCCAACTTTTCTTTTTCTTTTATTTTCCTTTTTGCACTTTAATCTTTCTGTCTACTTTAGTTTCTTGTTGTGATATGTTTTAATATGTTTATATAGCTTAGGTTTATGTAGTTTATGTTTTAAAAGCAAGTTAGGTTGCTAGAATTTATGTTTAGGAGTTCTTCCATGTTTGTTGTGTTTCTAGCATTCTAGGTAGAAACCCATGTGCATGCAGGCTTGATTATGAGCACACAAGGTTGTTCATGCATGCGCATGAACTAGCCCAGAAATCCTAATTTCATTTTATCTGTTTTTGCTTCTTCTTTCGCATGTATACTTCTATTTAGACCTTTTTCCATATTTTTATGCTTTTAAAGCTTCTATTTCACATGATTAATTAGATGTTTGCCTTTCACATGTTATAATTAGGGTTTGTTTTGTGTTGTCTTTATTTCAATGCCATGATCATGCATTCACATGCTCATGTATAATGTCATAGGTGCTAATTTGCTGTAAGGTAAGTGAGGTGAGTCATATATTCATATGTGCATACATATGTTCGTTTATAAGCGTTACCCTTCTTTGATGGATATGTGTATGCAATGCTTTTAATGATGACATGATTCTTTTTCAACATACCTTTTAAATTTTTAGAATCCTTTTTCAACATAGGTAACAGATAAGAACTTTATTAATGAACTAATAATTTTATGGGAAGAACTCCAATCCAACTGAATCTACTCATTCCTACTAATTTTTATTTAGAGCTAAGATATGATTTATTTAAAAATCAATAAATGTCACGTGTTGCATATCCGGCTAAAAATGAGAGGGAACTAGAGGATACACTCTTACCTAAATTATTATTATGATTGGTATCAATCATGCACTATAGCTATTATAAATGATCTAAACTCTTTGTTTAGACAGGTGTATGTACAAAATTCGTTAATAATTAAAGAGAAATACTTGTACTAGAAATCATGACCTACTACATCAACTACTATCATGATCATACAATAACAAAACAAACAAAAACAAAACAACCTATACTAGAGGAGAATTTCACCCTCTCTTCTATCCTTCTTTTTTTGTCCTAGCTATATATAGAAGGCTTTGACTCTAATGCTGCTCCTTGCTTAGGTTTAGTCAAGGTTTTTTTTTTTTCCCTACAATTTGAAAGAAGACATTTTTTAGAGAGATTGTGAATTTGTTTATTTTCTTTTGTGTTTTTTTTTTTTTGGAATATTTGGCCTATTTAATGATTATGATGTGCATGGTTTGGGAGAGTTAACTTCATTGTATTTGGTTCTTGAGAAAATGGAGGAATTAACTGAACTAATTGCACCTTGTGTAGATTGGTCCCTACTCCTCCACTAGTGAGGTATGATCAAGCACAAGGGGAAATCCCACCCTATAGGTGTTGTGCAAAAAACACTCCCATAATCGACTGCACCGCGCTATGTACAAGCCTACTTAGCACCATGATGCCCTTAAGAAGTTCCGGCCTATACTAAAATATATCGATAAAGTTCCAAAGCCTAGAAACCAAGCCCAACTCAATGTAGATTTCTATTCCACAGTCCTTACCCCAACCTTCAAAGACCTTTTTTTTCTTTTAATTAACAAATTCTGTTAGAATAACCTTCAAAGCCCAAATGGAAGTTCAAGGTATTAAATATTGCATTATACTCCATATTTTAAGCTTCAAACAAACACACACAAACAACAAAGCCCCTTATTGTATTTCAACTAACTAGTTTCTCCCAATATTCGATCTCCCGCATATCCACTTCTTTCATTATATTTTATTTTCTTCGAGAAATGGCATCAATAGCTAGAACTTGGAAGATCACAAAGGAGGAGGCATTGTGCATGGAAGTGTATCCCTAGGGGATTTCACCATGGACTCCACCATGAAATTCTTAATCCTCCAAAATTTATTACCCTCTAGACATACCATTGTTTCTGAACAAACCTCAAGCGCTCCTAGAGGAATTGTTGGTTCAAATTTCAAGAGCTTTGAGTATTCACTTAACAAGTGAAACATGTAGTCATAAATAAAGTCCATTTTAAGATTCTCTTGAATGAATTTGCTTGCTGCCTCTCCAATAGCTTGTGCCTGAAATAATAGTGTTGGAGGAGACAGAATTGTGAAGAAAAACAATTAGATAAAGAAACAAAGAAATTTGAAGCATGTCTAGCACTAAAATGAGAAACATAGTGCACGTTGGGTTCCATTATTAATGATCAAAGTGCTTATAAACTAGCGTGACAATGAATGTAATCAAAACAACTTTAAAAATATAATAAATAAATGTGATTTTAGGGATATTATAAATTTTACTACATAAGTTTTATAATTTAATAAGTCATAATAACAAAAAAAAAATAGTTAATGTAGGAAATATAGCATAGGTTAAAAAGGTTGTTGTTTGAAGTGTGAAAATTCTAAAGTTAAATCAATTTCAACTATTAATTCCATTAAAATTTAAATGGGGAAGACATAAGGATGATATTATTACTTGTTTTTGAAAGTTGAATAACTACATTGATACAATTAATAAATGAGGACTTGAGGGATCGAAATAAATTTTATTGGGTAAAATACAAATAACACCTATGAGGTTTGAGCTAATATTAACCAAGTTCAAAACTTTTCAAAACTAATTAATTTGGTCTCTAATCACTGTGAGAGAAATGAGAAAAATAAGTAACAATTTAGGGTCCAACTTGGGTTTAGGACCAATTTGGTCAATTTTGAAAAGTTTTCGACTTGGCTAACATTAGCCCAAACCTTAGAGTCAAAGGTGTTAATTGTACTTTAGCCAACTTTACTCAATAGTTGGAGGATCAAATTAATAATTTAACCAATTTATTTATTATGATGTTAAAGTGGCAACAACAATCTTTGTAGTAAAATTGGTAGTAGTTTTAATGTTTTCAAGTTAGTTTTTTGTGATTAGTGAAATGTCAGTAATATGGGCAAGGTTTATGTAATAAAATTTGTAGTATTCTTATCATCACTCTTTCCAAAATATGCAATACTAGACTACTATGTATATGACAAGCTAGACATGGAAAAATGGATCAGAATTTTTTGACCCAACCCAAAAAATACCTGACCCAAACTCAATTTTTTTACTCAACAAAAACGGGTTGACCCGTGACCCAACCCGACCCGACCCAAGCCATTAAAAAAATTCGCTAAAAAAATATTTAGACTACGTCTTGATACTAGGTGCATAAAGCACAAATCACCAGAACCAATAGCCAATAAATTATAGATATAGACAACAAACAAGACAAGACAATAGATTCACATTCAATTTGAATATTTGAGCTTCACAACCAATAAAGCTTCACAGACATGAGAGAATGGGGCAAGACAACCATTAAAAAAAATCTCATTCAATTTGACTAGTTGACTAGTTGTACTCCAAAGCCAAAGGCACAATCACAAATGTGAAACATGGTTCCTCTACTCTTGTCTCTTGTGCCTCTGCCCTTCGTTTCACACTTTCACACATTTAACATTTCACATTATTAACATTGAAGAGTTTTTCCATCATGAATTTATGACTATAAATAATTTTCGTTATGCTAAAAACTGTCATAATTGAAAGGATATTAACAAGTGGAATTAAGTGCAATTCATTTCCTTAATTGATTTTATTCATTTTCTCTAAACAAGTTGTCAATACCATTTTTTCTTTTTTTAAACAGAAGCATTCCATTCAATTAATCAGAAAAATTAGCATCTTGGTACAAAGCTTCCCTAGTTATTGGAGGAACATCTCCCATCCAATACATATCATAACTAATATTCCTTGCAAATTGAGCAAACGCATGAGCAACCCTATTCCCCCCTCTCCTAGTACATTCAATCCTTACCTATTGCAAATTTCTAATCAAATGATGGATATCCCTAATTACATTCCCAAGCATAGAGTGATCATCCTGCAAAGCTAAAATAGCTTTCATAGCAGAGCTATTATCCCCTTCAACGACTAATTCAGAGAAGCCAGCATCTACGACAAACTCAATAGTTTTTCTACATGCAAGTAACTCAACCTTCTCACTACAAAATACCTCTGGTCCCTTAGCTGCCATGGTTGCCATAACCTCACCTTTTTCATTCCGGATGATTGCTCCAAATCCAGAGCTGTTGAGGGTCGAAAACAAAGCTGCATCAAAATTAATTTTAAAGACCAAAGGTGGAGGAGGCTGCCAAGTATCCCAAATAGGCTGTCTTCCATGTGCAGGTTCCATTAGGTCTGATGCAGTCTGAAATTCCTCAAGGAACTCCCTTGCCCAATTGTTCAGCCATCCCGGATCATGAAACTTGCCTCCATGCACAACCTTATCTCTTTGATTCCAAATCAACCATGCTTGGACGAGCACTACCTCCATATCTTAAGACTCAACCCAATCCAACAAATATTTCTTTAATTGGACCATATCAGCCATGCCCGAGCCTTCTTTCTACAGAATCTTTAAGCTTCCCGCCCACACATCTCTAGCTACATCACATTCCCAAAGAGCATGGACAGCTGATTCCAGAAATCTCAAACAAATTGGGCACATCACATCATCAATTATTCTTCTCTTTGACAGATTTAGCTTTGTTGGCAAGATGTCATTACAAGCTCTCCGCCTAAACACTTTAACTTTATTTGGAATTTGAAGCTTCCAAAGTGCAAGCCAAATTCCCTTCCCAAAACAACCCCTAGAACTCTTGGCTACCCTTCCTCCTCTCAAAACTTCCCTAGCCACCTTGTATGTGGATTTAACACTAAACATCCCTTTCTTTTGGTGCATCTAGATCATAATGTCCTCCACAAGTCTTCGACTAAGCTATATTCTACATATAGCTTTGACATCCTCTTTCTCAAACATGTCCATGATAAATTTAGACCTCCATGCATGCAAGTCTTGATCAATTAATTTAGCAACAGTCACCTCTCGAACTTCATCCTTAACTAGATGCAAAGGCGCATTTGTTGGATAATTCGGTATCCATTTATCCCCTAGAATCTGAACTGAATGGCCATCCCAACTCTCCAACAACACCCAGACTTCAAGATAGGAAAAGCAGCCACAATGCTCTTCCAAACAAATGAACAATTTGGGGACTCCTTGACATCAAAGAGATGAGTTCTTGGGAAATATCTAGCTTTGAGGCATTGATATACTAAAGAATTATTATCATGCAACAACCTCCACCTTTGTTTAGCTAACATAGCTAAATTAAAAGCCCTTAAATCCCTAAAACCCATTCCTCCCTCCTTTGATAGCGTCAACTTTTCCCACCTTTGCCAATGAATCTTCCTTTCATTCCCCACTTGTCCCCACCAAAATTTAGCACACATCGCATCCAGTTTATCACATAGTTTCAAAGGGATTTGGAAAACACTCATGGTATAAGTAGGAATAGACTGAGCAACTGCTTTAATAAGTACTTCCTTACCGGCCTTAGACAACATCTTCCCTTTCCACCTCTGTAGTTTTTTCCATATCCTATCCTTCAATTATGAGAACGTGTGATACTTTGTTCTCCCTACTAAGGTAGGCAGCCCTAAATATGACTCAAAACGATTCACCTCCTACACTCCCAAGATCTTCAGAATGTCTTGCTTCTGATTAGCTGAAGTGTTACTACTGAAAAAGACCGAAGACTTCTCCAAATTTATGCACTATCCTGAGGCATTGGCATAGGTCTGAAGCACCTCAGAAAATACCTCCACCTCATTTTTTGTTGCCCTACAGAACAACAAGAAATCATCTACAAACAATAAGTTAGAAACTTTTGGTGCCCCTCTACAAATGGAAGCGCCATGACGGAAATAAAGATGTAAATCCTTCTGCACACAACAAAAATAAATATGGTGAGAGAAGGTCTCCTTGATGGATTCCCCTGGATGGAGTCACATTCCCATAAGGTTTTCCATTGAGTAGAATAGAGAATGATGTGGTGGTGACACATGTCATCAATCTCTCAATCCTCCTATAAAAACAGTCATTCCACTCGATCATATGCTTTGCTGACATCTAACTTCAAAACCAAAGAACTTGTTTTGCCCTTCTTCCTAGCATGCATAGAATGCAAAGCCTCATATGCCACAATAACATTATCTGTAATAAGTCTACCTGGCACAAAAGCACTCTAGGTGAGAGAAATAATATCAGGAAGCACTTATTTCAACCTATTTGCAAGGACCTTAGAAATAACCTTATAAATGACATTACAAAGGCTAATTGGTTGGAATTCAGACATTTTCTCTGGATTCTTCACTTTAGGGATGAGCACAATATTGGTATGATTTAAATCAGGTAACATAACTCCATCAATCAAAAAATCTAACACAGCATGCACTACATCACCACCCACAATATGCAAGAATTTTTTATAAAACAAGGCATTCATACCATCAAGTCCAAGTGCCTTTGTTGGTCCCATCTAAAATACAACTTCCTTGATTTCATCAGTTGTAAAATCCCTAGAAAGCATATCCTGCATGTCTGTAGTTACTTTGACCGAAACTGTGCTTAAGCATTCCTCCATTTGATTGCATGAACCTACACAAAAGAGATTATCAAAATAATCAACTACAACTCTAGCTATATCCTCCACCTCCTCCAACCAATGCTCTTGTGGATTCATGATGCCCTTAATATAATTTCGTCTTCGCCGTTGTGATTCTTTTGAATGGAAAATTTTAGTATTTTCCATCCCCATGTTTCAACCATGCAACCCTAGATTGTTGTGCCCAGTAAATCTCTTGTTTTAACAAAAGATTATCCAATTGTTTACTGATCTCCAAATACTCCATCTTACTCTCATCAGTAATGTCAGCTCTATTAATTCTATCAAGCTGGTTTTGAAAGGATTTAATCTGTTCCTTCTTCAGTCTAGTCCTTATGTCTCCGCACACCTTCAAATCATCACCACAAGCCCTTATTTTTGCATGCACAGCTGCCAAACCCAATTCCCCACTACCTACCGAGCTCCATGCTTGCTAAACATGTGCCTCACATTCATCCCATAACAGCCAACTTTCTTTAAACTTGAAACCTCGATCAACTCTACGATGTTTCTGTCTAAATTTTTGAACCTGGATAGCAATAGGAATATGATCCAAAGCATGAGGAAGAAGATGCACTACATTGATAGCCTAAAAGTTTTCAATCCACCCCTTTGTTGCAACAGCTTTATCAAGTCTCGACTTAGTATTTGCATCACCGAGTCTCTTGTTAGTCCAAGTAAAAGGGTATCCTTTGTAACCTAGATCTTCTAATTGACAACTCTCCAAAGCCTCCCTAAACACATTAATCTAAGTAATATGTGGCTGCCTTGTGCTTTGCTTTTCCGAGGAATGGAGTATAGCATTAAAGTCTCCAAAACATAACCATGGACCTTCCACATAAGTCTTCAAATGTTCCAATAACTTCCATGACTTAAATTTTTGTTGTGTCTCTGGCCAACCATAAAAACCTATCATGAACCAAGCAAAACCATCTTCCTCTGTTACTTTAGCTAAAACATGATTTACAATATAGTTACCTCTAACTTAATATCATCCTTCCATAAAAAAGCTAACTCTCCACCGGAGTTCGGATGTTTAACAATTATTTTATTCTGAAAAGGTAAATTACCATAAAGATTATTAAAACCCTCCGTATCCAACCGTGTTTCCATAAGAAAACACACCAAGGGAGTTTGTTCCCTCACTAATTTGCGAAGGCTACATCCTGTCCAAGGGTTCCCAAGCCCTTGACAATTCCAACTTAGGATCCTCATTGCTCCCAGCAAGGGTGGCTCTCCACCCCCGCCGATATAATATTTTCAACATCATCTCCACCCCTACTTTTCCACACTTAGCCTCCCTAATATCAATATTTTCATGCTACTCTTCCTCCTTGTTAGGCTCACTAATTCTTTTCCCACAGGTTGGCAATAGCAAAGCCTTGGACAGTCCCCCAAGCCCAAAGTCCATTCGATTAATCCTGGTCCAAGTGGATTTGGGCATTAAATTACTAGGCAAAGCCTTATCCACTCCATGATCTAGTCCACTAGATTCAAACCCGAGCACCCCTTCATCAGTCTTACCCGTCGCCACATCAATTAATTCCAATTTAGATGGCTGAACCATCAACTCTCTCGTTAGCTCCACATCAGCACCCTTAAAATCCGGACCTAATACCATCCTCAAAGAATTTCCATCCTGGACGTAAGCTTTTCCTCCCTTGGCCACGTTATCACCTTCCTAGAATATAAGCAAATCCCCTAGAATCTCAAAATCAGCTTTAACCGACTTACTAGGGTTTGTACTCTCCAATCTCATTGCCGGAGAAGTCCCTTGCATCGGACTGTAATTGGTAGACTCCCCTGACGTTTGCTCTCTTGCAGCCCCAGCACTGTCATATGTGTTTCTTGGTGAGAAAGAGCATGGACGCCCTCCTATAGCTCTTAAAGAATTCTCATATTGATAATCAACCTCACCTCAATTCTGAATAACAGCAAAATGTGATGCACGATGCTTTACATCGTGCCCTAGCAGACCATAATAATGGCAAAACAAAGGTAAATGTTCATACTTAAAAGATACCCAAGTATGAACACCATCTAAACCAGCAATAAAACCTCCTCTCTACAAGGGCTTCACAATCAGCAAAGCAACTTTAACTCGCATAAAATAATTAAGATCATCTTGCCTTTGCTTCCCTCCAACTTCCTCAACTCTACCAAGTCTATTACCAACTTCCCTTGTTACTTGAGGGGAAACCATATCAAACAATGCACCCCATATTTGAATCCAGAGAGAAGCATGCTCCAATTTTATGTTCCCTACTGTCATCCCTTTCTACCACCTCTAAAGCAACAAAAACTGATTATCAAAAGACCACGGACCATCTTGTAGAATCCAGACCATATCAAACTTTGATTGAAACTTGAATTGGAAAAGATTTGGACCCACCTCACTAATCTGTAAACTATTTTCCAATCCCCATGCCCTTCTCAAAGTGTTCTTTTCCGCATGTTTGTTAAAAGGTGTACATGTTAAGAATTTCCCAATAAGACTCAAACTACAACTCTCTAAGGCCTCCGATCTGCCTTCATCAGAGATAGGAATAATCTACTCTTCATCAGATGTCAACTTCATATTACCCAAATCATCAGCAACATCATCAACCATAGTGTCGAGAGCAAAAAATAATGAAAGGAAAAACCAATACCCTTAGACCTAGGTCAAGGGAGGGAGAACTCGTGAAGCACGAGAGAGAGAGCTCCACGGCAGGGAGAAAAAATAGGTTGTCAATGTCTTGAAACCACTACAAGTCAATCCAACCTGACCTGCGACCTGATTGACCCACAACCCGATTGACCCATTTAAAAGTGACCCATTTTGACCCACGACCCAATTGACCCACAAAGCAGATTGACCCAACCCGCCCGTTTTGCCACGTCTATTACAAGCATCCTACGAGAAAATCAAAAAAATCATGTTGTTTCTTAAGGAAAAATAGAAAATTAACTAAAACAATTAAAACCATTTTGAGAAGGCTTTTAAATAGTGCATTTCTATATATGTGTTTTGCATTTGTTTATGTTTTTCATAGTTCAAGAAAAGATAACTATTTAAGGAAAACTTAGCCACACATGCATGTCCACAGGCTAAATTTGGTTGTGTCAATAGGGGAATCGAGAAAGAGAGGTTTACTTTGTCTGTGTGATTATTGCCCCATTCGACAGCAAGCTTAAGATCTCTGCATACATTATCAGTTACTTTGATGGGCCAGTAGTGTTGCATGGGCACCAAGCTTCTTGTGAAAAATTCATGGTACTGAGGCATTAGTAGCAAGGTCATGGAATTGCAAGCTAGAATGTACTTTTCACTCACTGACCATGTCGATCCTTCTATGTAAATTTTATATCTTCAAATGAAAAAGGCAATGAAAACATAAAATAATGTCATTAATAACACTATGAATGTATTAAGAGATATTTCAAAGGAAACTATAAGAAAAATGAAGAAAAAGAAATTGTTGAGAAAATTAAAGAAGCGTAATATTTACCTATGGGTGCATTGATCTTCTAGTTTTGAGTTTTTGAATCCTTGTTTAGATTCTTTATACCAATCCTGAATACAAATAAAATAGTTGAAATAAATATTTATTAAAGAAATTTTTGCTGGTGAATCATAAGCCTCCTCTTAACAAAACCTATTAATCATGGTTGCAAAATTCATGAGTTTAGTAAATAGACGAAACTAAGTAAGTACAATGAATGGACTCAGATCAAGAGAATTACTGGAGACATAAGTATATATATTTTAAGAATACTTGTTAGGACATATGTGAATCATGTTAGGAACATATGTTAATATTTTATGTAATTGGCTAATCCTTTGACAAAACGCACTTTACTTGTATTTGGGTAGATTTAGGGTGTGTTTATGCTTCAAAAAATAAGGTTTCAAGTTCAAGTGTTAAAGCCATGCAAGTCTGTCCAAAAAACAAGTGAAGAAGTGTTGTTCATTAAAGCTTGATAACTAGTATCTATCGAGGCTTAAAAAGCTATTTCAGCTCGAAGCTCGATAGCTACTCAATAGATAGGGTATTTGTCGAGATTTATGAAAATTAAATTTTCAGTTCTGATTTCATGCCAATCCGTGAATGTATGTATGGGCTTTCTTTTCTCATAACCCTAAACATATATAAGGATTATTTTAAGGGTCGTCATAGAGAGTGCAATTGCACAAGTGTGAAGCGAAGTGTCGTTCATGCAAATTGTGACTAGAAACCTAGTTTCCCTAGTTCATCTTGATGAAGCTGTTGTGTTTGTATACCGTAGGGTTTTGTGACCAAGCAACTTTATGATCTTCATCATGTGATGAACTAAAGAACTTTACAGCCAACATCCTTCTCAAGTTGGTGATCAAGTCACGTATTGGAATCTGTGCATCTATTGATTAGTCACGTACTGGGAGCCATTAGTCACGTACTGGGAGTCGTGCATTAAAAGGAGAGATTGTCACTACAGAACAAGTCCAATTGTGTATTGGGGTAAGGGTTCAACTATAGATTGGTATAAATACTAAGATTCCTATACTTGTAACTGCTTGTTATGATAATAATGAATTCTCGGGAGTGGTGACCTTAAAATAACTCGGTGGGGTTTTTGTCTCGAAGGTTTTCTCCATTCGTAAACAAATCACCATGTCAAATTTATTTTCTGCTGCAATTTTTTTTAGTTGGTGATTTGTTTGTGTTGCCACGTACATTGCATATTAATTTGATTAATTAATAAACTTGGGTAATTAATCAATTAATCTATCACAAGGGGTCAATACAGTTAGGGGAGGTTTAAGTTAAAAGACACATTTCATTATGCATGATAGAATATCAATCAAGTGAGACATAATTATTCCAATCTAGTGGGGGATTGTTGTATATATAGGTATATACATGAATAGGTTGTAATAATAATATTTGAATTTAAAGAATATTGTTTCATAAATTTTATAAAGTGAAAATTCAAATTCTACAATTTTCTAAGTGAAATTCAAAATTCAGTATTTTCACAGTTGATTTCTTTACTCGATCTATCAAAGTGATGAGTAAAATTGTTCTGGAGTCTCGGCGTGATTCGATTAATGCTCGATTCCTATTTGATCGATCGAAAAGAACATTCGATCGATCAAAAGGAACTCTCAATCGATCGAGACTCGCAAAATTGAATTTTTTGCAATATTTTTGGTAATTGTTCTGAACGTTTGAAAAGGCTTCAAGGATTGTGAACAGTTTTATGAAATATTTTAACTATCCTTACATGCCTTTTGGTGAAATATAGCCCTATGAGTATAAATAAAGGTTTATGTTCACAAGAAACACAAGAAATCGTATGGTTATTCTCTAAAATTGCTATCTGTAGAACCCAACAATTTGGTTGTATCCTACGGACAAGTTTGCAATAACCCTTTAGCAACATTAGTGTGGGGGCAAATATTATCTAAGAAAAAAGATATTGTGCCTCCAAGTTATCTATTTTTTGTTTGTCTTTTTTATTGACATTATTCTTCTAACATTACTTTGTGTAATATCCCCAACAATCTTAGACAATATTTCCTACGATGGAAGGAACAAGGGATGTTTCAACATTGAAGATGTTGAATCATGAGTTGGTGAAATTGGATCGCTTTAATGGAACCAATTTCTCTCAATGGAAAGACAAGATGAAATTCATACTTAGTACACTGAAACTTTTCTATGTCTTGGACTTAAATGTGATGCCTTTCCCTACTGCAAGTGATGAACGCACCGATGAGATTAAGACACAAAGAAAGAAACGAGAGGAAGATGAACTGATTTGCAGAGGGCATATTCTCAATACTCTTTTGGATCGTCTCTATAATCTCTACGCATCAATGAAGTCAACGAAGGAGATTTGGAAAGCTTTGGAGGCAAAGTACAAAATTGAGAAAGTAGGTAAAAATAAGTTTATTATTCAAAAGTATTTTAATTATGAAATGCTTGATAATATCTGGGTTTTGGATCAAGTGCATGAGTTACAGATATTGGTCAACAAACTCCGTGATTTGTCAATCAATATTCCTGAATTATTCCAAGTGGGTGAAATCATTGTGAAACTCCCACCAAGTTGGAATAATTTTAGGAAGAGGTTTCTGCATATGTCAGAAGATCTCACTTTAGAACAATTAGAACAACATCTTCGAATTAAAGAAGAAAGTCAAGTTAGAGATGGGACTAACATCGATTCTAAAGTAAATGTGAACAATGTGAGCAATGTTGAAAGTGGAAGTTCGAGTAAGACCAATAAGCACTTGAAAGTGAACAAGAGTGGTAGTGGTTTCAAAAGAACAACTCCAAGAATCCCAACAAGGACAAGAAGAACCAGGTTTTTTTCCACTGTGGAAAGAATTGTCATTACATTCACGAATGTAAACTCTTAAAGAACAAGAAAAATGATGAAGAAGACAATACCAATGAAACAAATGTCATTGAGGACATTGTTGCTATGGTAAGTGGCATACATATTGATATGATCACTGAAGTTCATATGGTTGTGATTGCAAATCTTTTTTAATGGTGATTCAATTCAGGTGCAACGGTGCATGTGTGTAACAACAAAGAACAATTTAAGACTTATGATGAGTCTTCCATAGAACAAGAAGTGCTGATAGGCAACCACAACAAAGTAAAGGTTCTTGGAAATGGCACCATTGAAATAAAGATGAGTTTCGGTAAGATGCTGATCTTGACTAATGTTTTTCATGTACCCGATAACAAATTCTGCCAATTTGTTATGTAAAAGTGGTGTAAAAGCTATACTTGAATCGGACAGGTTAATCTTGTCAAAGAATGGGATAATTGTAGGAAAGGGATATGCCACTGATGGCATGTACAAACTAAGTATTATTAATAAAAAAGTTTCTAGTTGTGCTTAATTTGTTAATTCCTCATATTTGTGGCATGCTAGATTAGGACATTTAAATTTCAAATATTTGAAGTTTATGTCAAAGTATGGTATGATTTCATATAAGCATGATAATGAAAAGAAATGTGAAATTTGTATACAAGCAAAGATGGCAAAGAAACATTTTTCTAAATCAAATAGAAATTCTATTATGCTTGAGCTTGCACATTCGGGTTTATGTGAATTGAATGGTGTATTAACTAGAGGAGGTAAAAGATACTTCATTACATTTATTGATGATTTCTCTAGATTTACATATGTATATTTAATTGAAATAAAGATGAATCCTTTGACATATTCAAACATTATAAAAATGAAGTGGAAAATCAAAAGGTTAAGAAAATAAAGATCCTACGAAGTGATAAAGGTGGTGAATATTTTCCTAACAAATTTTCTACGTTTTGTGGGATACATGACATAATACATAATACACCAAAGTTCAGCACCTTATACACCCCAACAAAATGGTTAGGTTGAAAGAAAAAATAGGACCCTTGTAGACATGGTAAATTCTATGATCTTGAGTGTAGAGCTTCCTTTTAATTTATGAGGAGAAGCATTGCTTACAACATGTCATGTGCACAATAGAGTACCTTCCAAGAATATTAAAGTATCTCCATATGAGTTATGGAATGGAAGGAAACCAAATCTTGATTATATCAAAGTGTGGAGCTTTTTAGTCTTTTATAGAGTGGTTGGTCTAAAAAGAACAAGGTTAGGACCAAGAGCTATGAAAAGTGTGTTTGTAGGTTATGCTGAAAATTCAAAAGCATATAGATTATTAGAATTAAGCTCTAATACAATGGTGGAATCAAGATATGTTGAATTTATTGAGGATAAATTTAGTAAAGATTCCATGGATGCCTTGATACCTACTCAAACATAACAAGATGACTCTAACCCTAATACTACTTTGGGTGGTACTAGAAGGACTGAAAGTGGTTTACCAACTGAACAAAGAAAGAGTCAAAGGAAAAGAAAAGAAAAGGACCTTGTTGAAGGAAATAGACAAGTGGTCCTAAATAAAATACTCATCATGTTTAACACAGAGGACGATCCTAAAACATTTGAGGAAGCTATGGCTTCTAGAAATTTAGTTTTTTGGAAAGAAGCTGTGAATGATGAGATGGACTCATTGTTATCCAATAATACTTGGGTCCTAGTGGGTCTACCTACTAGTTCAAAACCAATTGGTTGTAAATAGGTATTTAGAAGAAAATACAATACTAATAGCAAGGTTAGTGGCAAAAGGTTTTAAACAAGGAATTGACTATTTTGATACCTATGCACCGGTAGCTAGGATCACGTCTATTCGTGTGTTGTTAGCACTTGCATTCATATACAAGTTAACTGTACATCAAATGGATGTTAAGACAGCTTTCCTAAATAGTGATCTTGATAAGAAAGTTTAATTGGAACAACCTAATGGTTTTGTACTTCCTAGAAATGAAAAGAAAGTTTGCAAATTTGTCAAGTCCTTGTATGGCTTGAAACAAGCTCCAAAACAATGGCATGAGAAATTTTTGACTTAGCGATTTTGTTGGATTGCTTTGTGCACAATAGTTCCAACAAATGTATGTATTCCAAATTGACAAAGGAATATGGAGTCATTGTATGTCTTTATGTGGATGATATGCTTATATTTGGTACAAATATGAAAGGTGTATGTGAAACCAAAAAAGTATCTTTCTTCTATGTTTCAAATGAAAGAATTAAACAAAGTATATACTATTTTGGGAATCAAAATTAAAAGACATAGTAAGGGCTTTGCACAGTGTCAATCTCATTATGTTGAGAAAGTGCTTCAAAGATTTAAACATCTTAATATAAAAGAAGCAAATACACCTTTTGATCGGGGCATAAAACTAGGTGAGAACACTAGAAGAGCAATAGCACAGCTCAAGTATGCTAGTCCTATTGGTAGCATGATGTATGTTATGCATTGTACACAACCAGACATATCTTTTTCAGTGGACAAACTTTCTATATTTACAAGTAACTCAAGTGTGGATCATTGGAAAGCAATTGGTAAAGTTCCTGGTTATTTAAAGAGAACCATAAGTTTGGGACTCTTTTGTTCCAAATTTCCAACTGTGTTGGAAGGTTATTCAGATGCTAGTTGGATCACTAGTTTGAATGATAACAATTCACGTTTGGTTGGATTTTCACTCTTGGTAGGGGTGTTATCTCTTAGGCATTAAAGAAACAAAAGTATATTTCTCACTCCACCATAGAATTAGAATTTATAGCCTTGGCCACAGTAGGCAAAGAAGTGGAATGACTAAGAAATATGTTCTTAGACATAAAGTTGGGGTCACAACCAACATTGGTCACAACCAACACTAGTCATTTTGGTGTACTATGATTAGGGGTGGCAAAATTGGACACGACTCGCGAACCCTACATGACACGACACGAAATTAGCAGGTTATGGGTTGAGGCTTAATGGGTTCGTGTCATATTCGGGTTGACACGACAAACCCGTTTGATAAACGAGTTTCAACTTATGAAACCCGTTTGACCCGTCTGACCCATTTAATTAAATTAAATTTTACCAATATACCATTCAAACTATAGGTATATAAACTTATTAGTTGTTGTAGTTTATTTTCTTTGACGTATTGTGATTGATTATTTATGATATTGAGATATGCTTTAGTTTTGAATGATTATTTGTGATATAATTACTCATTAGTTCTGAATTTTATATTTAAAATATTTATTTCCTTGTTTTTCCATAAATGTTTTTCTTCATTTTGATAAAATCAGATAAATAGGTCGACACGACTAACCCATTTAATAAATGAGCCGTGTTTGGGTTGAGAAATCTTGACCCGTTTAATAAACATGTTGGGTTAGTGTTGACCCGTATAGTCGGATACATATGAGTTGACACGACACGAACCCGACACACAAACACGAATTGCCACCCCTAACTGTAATAGTGAAGCCACCTTAGGCAGAGCATACAGTAAAATTTATAATGGTAAGTCTAGACATAAAGGTCTAAGACATGATTATATAAGACAATTAATTAAAGCTAGTACCATTTCAATTGTCTATGTAAGGTCAAATAGTAATTTGGCAAACCCTTTAACCAAAGCAGTGTCTCGAGATATGGTTGGGGTAACATTCATTGGAATGAGACTAAAACCTTTCTTTTAAGAGAATCACCAATAGTGGGAACCCAACTTTGAATTACTTTAATCTAATAAGTTTAAAGGGTAACAATAAGCTATTAATATGTGGTTAGTAAGAGCAAAAATTTTGTGTCTCATTTAGAATGGATTAGTGTAGACTGTTACGATATAATAGAGGATGAGTTTTACATTCTTAATGAAGTTCTTAAAGTACTAATGTCTATGTAACAAGGATATAAGAAGGAACTTCACCTTTGTGAACATAGAAGTAGTGCTGCTTTTAGCAAGAATAAAGGGTTTTTCTCTTGTAACTGTTCACTAAACTGGGAAGAGCACAAGGCCATAATAGTGCTAACAACAGTGGACTTCTAAACGTGTTGTGGATGTTCTCATGTGTGCATTGTTTCCAATTTCAACACATACGCATTTTGGTTTAAGCACCAAGCCACCATTAACTCTATTGATTTCTTGAGCAATTATAATAAGGGGAGGTTTAAGTTAAAAGACACCTTTCATTATGCATGATAGAATATCAATCAAGTGAAACATAATTATTCCAATCTAGTGGGGGATTGTTGTATATATAGGTATATACATGAATAGGTTGTAATAATGAAATTTGAGTTTGGAGAATATTGTTTTATAAAGTTTATACAGTGAAAATTCAAGTTTTGAAATTTTCTGCGTGAAATTTGAAACTCAGTATTTTCAATCAATTGATTTCTTTCCTCGATCGATCGAAGTGATGAGTAAAATTGTTTTGGAGTCTTAGCCTGGTTCAATCGATACTCGATTCCTGTTTAGTTAATCGGAAAGAACATTTGATCGATCAAAAGGAACTCTCAATCGATCAAGCCTCGTAAAACTAAATTTTCTGCAGAATTTTCGGTAACTTTTTTGAACGTTTGAAAATGTTTCAAGCATTGTGAACGGTTTTATGAAACATTTCAACTCTCCATATATGCCTTTTGGTGAAATTAACCCTATGGGTTATAAATAGATATTTATGTTCACTTAAAAATCATGTGGTCATTTTTTAGAATTGCTATCTGTAGAACCCAACAACTTGGTTGTATCCTGGAGACAAGTTTGCGATAACCCTAAAAAACATTAGTATGGGGGCAAATATTGTTTAAGGAAAATGATATTGTACCTCCAAATTATCTATTTTCTATTTGTCTTTTTTATTGATATTGTTCTTCCTTCATTACTTTGTGTAATATCCCAACAGGATTAACCCATTGTAGACAAATTTAAATGGCAAGAATGTGATTGTTGTTACCTAAACAATATAAAAAAAATGAATATTTGAATCAGTTTTTTCAATTGATGATACATCATTATGTAAGGCTTACATAGTAAAATTTTACAATATCCTTAACATTGCTTAAGTGAATTAATCATAATAAAAATAAGAATATTGGGTGGTTAATAATAAAAAAACATAATATATATAAAATATTAACTAAATTGATGATTAATAAACTAAATATTATTTAAGTGATAATTAAATAAGAAAAAACTCATTTGAATTTTTGTCTTAAACCTCGAATTGTATTAAGCCAACCCTGCTTGATAACAAGTATTTAATATCTTTTCTTTTACTACATATTATTATTAAAATGTCCCGATAACTAAACTCATCCACCCATTAATTCTAGAATTGTATGAATATTCCTTAAAATAAAAATCAAAAAATTTGATAAAGAAATTTACTTGGATATATAAATGAACATTCCAGTCGTGTTTGTCAGAGATCCTGCACTTCATAAGTTCCATTCTTGTTCGAGACATGTATGGGTTTCCTTTCCAGAAGGCATAGGGCTTTCTATCCTTCCATTCGATCCTTTTATTGCCTTCTTTTAGGGACTCCAATGTAGTCCTCCATGGCTTTATATCAATCTCAGGCCTAACAAAGGAAAAATTTTGTTAATTATTTTTTTGAACCAAAAAAATATTATTATTATTATTATTATGAATCATATGAGAAAACAAAGGAGTGCAACTCCTGTTATAATAATAATTATTATTATTCTATAATAACCACTGGTACAAACTGAATCATATGAAAAAACAAAGAAGTATAACCTTTTTTTTTACAAGTTTACTTAATTAGATCAGTAATCCTATAATTATAGAGAAATCTTATCCACAACATTTTTATAACACTTTCACAACAAATCTTAAGTAGTAAGTTGTTATTGATTGTTACCGATGGGCAAAAAAATAAT
Source organism: Castanea sativa (assembly GCF_040712315.1). Lineage (NCBI taxonomy): Eukaryota > Viridiplantae > Streptophyta > Magnoliopsida > Fagales > Fagaceae > Castanea > Castanea sativa. Next base: position 56,393,340 of record NC_134018.1, on the reverse strand, counting down.
TTAAATTGTGAATTCAAATTAAAACTAATAACAATTTACCACTTATAATATGTTGTGAAACTACTGTGGATATAGCGATTCTCATAATTATAACATCATACCATCTTGCAAAACTATTCTCATTTTATTGGACAGTGCAAAGAAAGGCCACCTTCACCTTGATTCATCAAATCCTATCAAGTTTGGGAATAAACAATATATCTCTTAGGCCAGACCATCCAAAGGGAGGAATACACAGTATATATATGCACTGTATATTACTAAATCATACCTAATTAAAAAAATTATAGGATATATCTCTCTGTAGTTGGAGTACATAATTCTTTTTTTAAAATCAGATTGAAAAAAATAATTAACCATATGTATTTGATGTATTATTTAATATATCAACAACAACCACGCTATAACGAAATTTTAGGGGTGTGAGTTTACCGGTCCCTCATCTTATGGGTATTAATTGACTAGAGCAAAACCAATCTATAACTTTAAAAGGCTTTCACCACCCAGCTGCTATCTTACATAAAAAGGATATACAGTATCACATGTTTGTGTCATTTACAAGTGTAAGTTTACACGCGAAACTGCGGGTCTCCCAAAACTTGTAAACCCCAATAGTGTATATGAGGATCACTTGTTGTTGTTGTGAGTCAGAGTCCCACTATATGTATTTGATAATTTGATATATATGTAACCATCCTCACATGGGGTGGATACATGGTATTCTTTTTCCTATATGTGTAGCAAAAACACCCATGCTTCGAGTAACTTATTTTGCAATCAAACTATAATTTTTCTTAGAAGTAAATTGTAATTAGATTTGAAAAGGAAACTTACCAACCCCAGAAGGACCAATCAGGGAAGACAATGTCTAGTGATTCATCATCATTACAATAATGGAACACCGGTGGCACCGACGTGGCTTTAAGCCCTTGGTGGTCACGTTTTTTAATCACGGTTTCGTCTCCACACCAAAACATTAGCTCCAAATCTGGTACCTTCCCAGGGTACAACCTCAGAAGCTGCAAAATTCCCCATATTGTAAAGACATCCCTAGTTTGATATGACCCCTTATATTTCTCAACATAAGCCTTTCCCTTTACAATAACAAGTCTAAAATTTGCATAAACTCTTCCACTTTCCACCATGTCCCTAGTGATTCCGGCACTCTTCCATGGCCGTAGATCTTCGTGAATCCACCGCATGTACGCTGGACATGCCACAGGAAATGATTCCTCTTTCTCAATTGTCACCGGGTGATTGGTTGGACATGCTAAGTTCAAATTGGAGCAATTGATTGGGAACTCAACTTGGACAGAGGACTTTTTAGGACTTACTGTATTTGCAAATGTCCTAAAGAAGTAGTTACCTGTTAAGGCAGACTTAAAAAAAATGAAGAAACTATATAAGAAAAATATAAATATTATTCTAGTAACGTTGTACGTATAATATTGTTTAAACACTGAAAACTATTATGTAAAATACAATACCAAACAGCCCATATACATTCTAATTGAAAATGAACAACCGAGAAAATTAAAGATTGTACTCGTTTTCTTTAAGCGAAAAAGAAAGCGCAAATTATAAGTTAGTTTCAGCTAGTTATGACTGTTAATAGATAGTTCTTTATATTGAAATTGAATAAATTTATTGTATTTCACACTACAGGATTTCGGTTATAATTAATTAGCCACAGGAAGTGGGGTCCAATGTGTTCAAAATTTCAAACTGAGCTTTCTCCATGTTCCACGATATTGAAAGTTTTGTAAATATAAGGAAATATACCTTGAATAATTCCTAGGTTAGCCAATGGCGTGTAGCTTATGAGTCTTGATTAGCAAAACGGAATAAAAAACTTCTTTTAAGTAAAAGGTGTGGTAGTCTAAAAAAATAGCACTACTCTTTCCTTAGTCATAAGTTTAATCCAAGATGCCACTTGATTACGAAGGCCATTACAATAAAATATTATGTAATAGATGATGGGAATTGGGTTCTAAAAGAAATACATACCAGTGTGGGTGATACCGTACCGTACCGGCCGGTACGGCCGGTGTATACCGTTCCGGCCAGTGCACCAGTACAGGTACACCTCTGTTTCGCACCAGAAAAAATACCGGCCGCTTACTGGCTGTACCGGCGAAATCCGGCTGTTTCGGCCGGTAAATGGATACCGGGCCGAAACACAAAAATCTCATTTGTAATGAAAGAAAACAGAGAAGGAGGAAAAGAAGAACACAACTCTCTATATGCTTCTCATCAGAAAACATAGGTGAAGTGCAAAATCGACGGAACTCTCAATCAAAATACAAACCCAAATCACAATTTTAAAATTAATCAAATTAGAACCAAAAAAAAAAAAAGAGCAAAACTGACCCATCTGAGCCTCGGTGGGGAGGAGGACCTGCGCTAATGGGAGGGGAAAAAAGGTTGTTGACGAAGTGCTAATGCTATTGAAGAAAAGAAAAAAGAAAGTTAAAGAGGGCTCCGGATGAACTGATGAAGAAAAGAAAGAAGAAAAGTCAAGAGAGCATGAAGTCATGAATTGATGAAGTGCCAGAGAAGAAAAAAGAGAGGAAAAGAAGAAAAGTCAAGAGAGCATGTACTGATGAAGTGCCAGAGAATACGTGAAGATAGAAATAAGGAAAAGGAGTGGAGGAGGAAAAAAAAAAAAAAAGGAACCGTGTGGACGAAAAAAAAGATAAGGAAAAAAATCTCCGTGAAAGTTAGTGTAATTTTCCTTTATTTTTCTAGTCAAATCACAGGAAGTCAATCATAAAAACAATATTGCATCCCACTATTTTCCACTCAACAAGTTTCTTTTTCGTATAACTACCACACAGCAAGTAAAGTTGATAAAAATGCTACAGCTGTTCTCTATAGTTAGTCTTTGCAATAATGGAACCTAAGAGATAGATACAAATGGTCATTACTCATTAGTCATTATCAAAAAAATAAAAAATAGCATCACTCATTACTCTTGTACCTTTTATCCATTTTTTAAATAATAATTTTAATTTTCTCGCTCTCTTTCTATTCCTAAACCCAAGTTCCTTTCTCTTTCTCTCTTCTCTTGCCAAAGCAATGGTTGACTTCGATCGTCGGTAGTAGTCGTCGTCGTCCGCCAAACGGCCCAAACTTGCCGAAGGGCAGGGTAAGATAGAAAAAAGAGAGTAGGTTTTTGGTTTAAATATAAAGATGAGATATAAGTGATTTAGGACATGACTATCAAGAGTGGGGTTGATCAATATAGACCACAATAATCATACAGGCTTTTGGTTTATGACTTTAGAAAATGAGAAAACTCTTGACACTGTTACGAAGGTTATGAAAATGGTCAACAACCACGTCCCACACCTCTATAAATTTTCAAAAGAAAAGGACATTTGTTAACAAGCAAAGAAAAACAAACTTGGGAGGATAATAGATAGCCTGGGAGGGACATACCTTGTCAATCCAATAGACGAAGCTGATAACAAAGAAGAAGATGAAAATAGTTATGGAGGCCCATCTCTTCCCAGGAGACATCGAAAAATGACCACACAATGGAGCTCCTTGTGACCAAAACCAGAAAACAGAATGAAAACAAGTTCCCATATCCACACACACACACACACATATATAACAGTCACTCAATTTCTATCTCCTTGACTTGAAATGGTGATAATGGTTTAATATAATAATCACTTCTTTGTCCAAATTCATATTTTAACTTTTCTTCTAAAATCTGTGGAACAAGGCCGTCCATTTGGCTTGAAGTTTGATGTATGACATAATTATCACCGCATAATATCTCATCTCATTGAATTTTTCAATTTCTTCTCATTTTACTTTTGATAAGAGTTTCAAACTTACACCTTTACTTCTAATAATTGTCTTTTTTTTTAATTATTAGATCAAGACACTAATCAATTTTTAGTATAGGTAGAAATTCAATTTCAAATTTCTTATTCAACCATAAAAAACTTTATCAGTTGAGTTAACTGAAATTAGTTCTCTCATTTTTATTGAGATGTAAAATACATGACATTTAAAATAAGAGTTTAAATTCTATAAGGAGCTAGTGTCCCTCCAATACCACGATACCACATAGTATTTCACAGCGATACACAAATAAATGAATAGAACCTCCCACACACAGTACTAGTACTTCTTTCCTATTACAAAAATCAGATCCCATTCAATTAAAAACTAAAGCTTCTAGCTTCCTACGATGGAAGGATGGCAAGGGCAAGACCGCAAGAAAATGAGATGTGAAAGCTTACTTGGTATGTAAAACACTAGTGAATGTTTAGATCCTCAATTTCAAAATTAACAACACAAGCTTATATTCAAACAATATATGTGCGGAATGATAAATATAAGCAATACCCAAATTGGAAAAACACTCTAAACCATAATAAATCACAAACACAACATCAATTAAAATGAATAGAGTAGGGAAGAGAGAAGCAAACATAAAGATAACACCGAGACGTGTTATCGAAGAGGAAACCAAAGAACTCGGCAAAAAACCTCCACTACCATCCAAGTGGTAAAATGATCCACTAGAAAATTAGTTGTGTAAAGTTGTGATTCACAACTATATTTTATGTTAGCTTTATTCTATGACAAAAAATGTTGTATTTGCTTTAATTTGTTCCTTGTATTTTGTGAGATTTTATTGTATTGGGTTTAGTATTAAGTTGGTAAAGAATCGAGCATAAAATGAAGAATCAGTGGTTTTCGCGACTGTCTTACTAGAAGCTAACTCACGAAAGAGCCACGTGAGAAGCACATGCTGGAAGCTGAAGAGTCGTGCCAGCCTAGAGGATTTTGCGAGTGTCTCGTGGGTAAGAATTTCCCGCGAGATACTCGCAAAACTCTCTGCTTGGAAGTTTTTTAAATATAACTTTCTTACTCTTCACCCACACTATATACCCTCATTATCCACAAATGTGTAAAGAGGCCATTCAGAGAGAAAAACCCTAGATAGGTTTTCAACAATGCATACACTTATCTTTTAGAGAGAGAGCTACTAATCTTTAGAGAAAAATCATTGTAGCATCTTCTCCTTCCCTCTCCCATTGTCATACCTTGAGAAGAGATTTGTACTCAAAACAAACCACACATTTTCAGAGTGTAGAGAGTGTTTTGGAGATTGTGAAGTTTTGGGGATTTACCAAAAGAAGCTAGTAAGGCTTGGCAGACGCAATCGGGCGTATTGCAAGATCCGAAAAGTTAGAGAAAACACGACTCCGTGAAGTCCGTTGGTAGCAAGAGCTTGGAGGACTCAAGTACATTGGGTAGACTAGGCTTGGAGGGTTTTTTGTTATTCGTGTACTCCAACTTTATTCTCTAGTGGATCGATTTACCACTTGGAGGGCGGCGGAGAGGTTTTTCGCCGACTTCTTCGGTTTCCTCTTTAATAACACATCACCGTGTTATCTTATGTTTACATCTCTCTTCCCTTACTCTTGTCCTTTACTTTTATTGTTTGTTATTCATATTTATGCACTAGAGTAGTATCGGTTAATTGCACTTCGTTTACTCTTATTTTCGCACTTAGTTTAAGTTAGAGTAAAATTAATCTAGCCATAATTTTTTAATTGGGGGTCTAAACAAGTTTGTGTGTTTTTTAACACAAATCCGAGCTTTCAAGTTGGGATACATGAATAGCAATAGACCATCGGAGCCTAATCTACCCAATGCACCTAAGCCCTCCAAGCTTCTTACTCCAACAGGGCTAAGCCTAATCATGTCTTCTCTAGCTTTCCAGATCCCGCAATAAACTCCATATTGCATCCGCCATCCTTGGCATCTTCCAGTACTTCCCAAGCTCCAAAAACATTTTCAACACTTTGACTGGGTATGGGTAGTGTTTGGGTACAAATCTCCTCTCAATGGATATAACAATGGGAGAGGGAAGGAAAAAAGACTACAAAGATTTCTTTCTAAGAATGAGTAGCTCTCTCTCTAATAAGATAGGTGTTTTGTAGAAACCTTTCTTAGGGTTTTTCTCTCAATAGGCTCCCTCCTAATTCTATAAGTAATGAGGGTATATATAGTAGGTGTGAAGAGAATATGAAAAGTCACAATATTTTATAAAACAGGGGAACTTTGTAGGTCACTCGCGGTTGGTGCAAGTCACGAATCCAAGTTGCAAGTTAACCTCCTAGACAGGCTATACTAAGCTGGACACCTAGCCTGACTGTTCACCTTCTTGCATATGCTTCTCATGTGACTTTCAGCTGTCTTGATCAATTCACCACTTGATACTAAACCCATTACAAATAAATCCCACAAAAATATAAGGAAATAAATTTATGCAATTACAATACTTTTTGTCATGAAATAGGTCAATACAAATGTTATGAGAGAAATCATAACTTAACAAGATGTAATGGAAGTAGAGGTTTCAAGCTAAACTCCAAAATATATTCAGTTCAGAGATTACGTGCAAGGTTTATTTATTTGTTCAAGCTCTTAGATAGATGGAGATGTTCTTATGAGCAAGCTCTAAAATCGCTAAAGAAAGGTTTTGGCATAAATAAAAGTAGTAGTAGCATCAAAAGGAGTGACGCAGCTTCACCAGCACCATGGACCACCGTCTGGAAACATAAGTGATATTTTGGGTAGAAACTTTGAGATTTGGTTTGTTTGATAAAGGAATTTTTTTTTTTTTTTTTGAATTAATGGAATTAAAGGGATGTGTTTAATGGTCGCCTCTTTTTTCAAATTCTAGTGGTGTTTTTGTGGGGTTGAAGGTGGTGGTTCTTCCATGATAGGAGGAAGATTTGATTTTCTATAATAGGAAGGAAATATTGTGTGGAAGGCTCTATTCATTTATTTGTAAAATGCTGAAGTGGTGTCGTGGTATTAGAAGGGCAACTAAGGGGTTTACACCAGAACTTTACAAATTCGAACTCTTAAAATAAATATCATATATTGTGTTTCACATCTAAATAAAAATGGAAGGGACTTGGAGTGAATTGCAAGATTCCTATTTTGTCTCTTGTGATTAATAGCTTTGGATTTTTTTTTTTTTTTAAAGGTGAGAGACATCTAGTACTCATGCAAAATAATGGGCTAATATAGCAGATCCAACCAAATGAGATTAAAGTGTAGATGAGTTTGAGTTTCTTTTGTGACAAGATTGTTTAAGTTCCATAAGAAGTATATGGCTAAACATAACATTTGATTACTCTTCAAATGAGGCACATAACTTTGTATGCTGCCAAACTGCTGATACAATGGTCAAGAAAAACTAATTGAAATTTGAGATCATCATTGAATTTCAAGAAGTCATAAGACTGAAAACGTTTCTACCTACCTAAAGTTACTGAACATGCCATGATTGTGTCGTACTAGTAGTGAATTGGCAAGTCACAAGGGAAAGTGGGGTTGTTCATTCATAACGCCATATGCAAGGACAACATTTTCCTGCAAAATGAAGAATAAGCCAAAAATCCATGGGCTACAAGGTACCGCAAGGGCAATGGAGGTGAAAGAGAGAGCAGAGAGAACGTATACCAGTTTTTGGTTTTAGATATAAGTATGGAATGTCATAAATACGAGATAATAAATAAGATCCTAATAAGAATATTAATATTAATGAGTATCTTTTTTTGACCATTAAATGTACTTAAATTCAATAGTTTAGAAAAAAGAGTTACACCAAGTGTAACTTGTACCTCTCTCTCTCTCTCTCTATATATATATATATATATATATATATATTGAGGAAACATAGAGACATATAATTAGGAACATCAAGATGTGAGTTTAATAAGGTTTTAATTCTCAAATATAAATCGTTAATGAGTGAACATTTATAGTAAAAAATTAACCTATATAATTAATGTAGAAATAAATTACAAATACTATTATTTTTTGTTTTTTTTTTATTAAAATAATCCTAACATTTAATGAAAGTTGAAACGCAAAAAAAGGCATTTATTGCTTCTTGTTTAGATTTTTCCAATACTAGGAGACTTAAACATGGACTCAACCATGAATTTCTCCCCTGTACCCTTAGCGAGGCAAGCCATCATCTCTGAACATAGCTCAACCGCTCCTCAAGGTATAGATGGTTAGGATTTCAAGAGTTTTACGTATTTATTTAACAAATGAAACATGTAGGGACCAAAATTAGCCCTCAGCCTAACAGATGTGAGTGATGGTCCAACAAGTCCACAATAATAGATTTGTTAGAGAATGGATTTAATAAGTGAAGACTTAATGAATCAAGTATGTGTCGCTATGGATTGGTTTAGTGCTATAGTGATTGAGAAGTATAATTTGAAGAGAAAAACACTCCCGAGTCAAATTCGAGAAAGGTATGCTTATCTAAATTTCAAACTTTTATAAATACACAGAGTTCATTGTTTACAGAGTTCTTCTTTTTCCCTCTTTTTTATCAAATCCTCCCCCCTCTATCATGGAATCCCTTCCCTTATATACTCATTCCCTTCTCTCCATCTTAGCCCTCCACTTGTTGATCAAGCAAGTGATCTCCTAGATGCTTGTCCCATCGTAACTTTCTTGAAGTCTCTGTGTGTAGCTGTAAGGATGAATATCATTGTTCAGACATCACTTTCACATAAATGTGGCCAGTTGGTTAGATGCAAAACATTCAATATGGTGGTTGCAGCCTTCTTCTCAGATATTTCTTAGTTTACTGTTGACTCCTCTCTTTGAAGCTTACCCTTCCAAGCATGGTTGCCCCTTGCCAAATATTTGCTTGGTGGTTAGGCTCCAGACCACCGCTCCGCTTTCCGAGGAAGTTTGGCTCCTCAAGAAACATTACTTATTCACTATTATTGGCCCTTTTCACTGGCCTCTTAACCCTTTTTCCCTTATTAATGCTTGATTGTCCTCAAGCTCCTTGGCATTCTCGGGCATGGCCCACGACCCAATACCCCTACTCGATTCTCTTATCCCCTCAAAACATATAGTCATATATGTAGTCCATCTTTAGATCCTCCTGTATGAAGTTGCTTGCTACCTCTCCTATGGCTCGAGCCTACTAAGTTTATAAAAATCCAATGGCTTAGAAAAAAGAGTTACACCAGGTGTAACTTGAACCCATATATATATATATATATATATATATCAAGTTACACCTGGTGTGACTTTAAACAATGTTACACCACTCAACATTTTTTAATTAGATGCGAATATTGAGAAATCCACCATTAGATTACATTATCTTCATATATTCTTCATGCTTGGAAAATTTCAAGGTAATCAAAGATTAATAGTCATGTTATCAATTAATTGTTAAAATTCAAATTTTGGTAGTTTAATAAAATGCATAAAATGTGAGTTTATGGATCAAATGGTAAATAGCATCCGATTGATATGAAAATATTAATTCAATAACAAGTTATTGGGTGGTGTAACATTTCTTAAAGTTACACCAGGTATAACTTGAACCTAACCCATATAGGAAACACTGAGACATATAGTTAGGAACATTAAGACATGAGTTTAATAAGGTTTTAATTCTCAAATATAATTCATTAATGAGTGAACATATTTAGTAAAAAATTAACCTATATAATTAATGTAGAAATAAATTACAAATACAATTATTTTTTTTTTCTTTATTAAAATAATCCTAACATTTAATGAAAGTTGAAACACAAAAAAAGGCATTTATTGCTTCTTGTTTAGATTTTTCCAATACTTATTTTCCCACATTTCCACTTGCTTTATGGATTTATCCTTTCTCTCAAGAAAACCTTGTAGTGACGAAGGATCATAAGGAGGAGGCAAGGTGCATGGGGTCAAATTACTAGGAGACTTAACCATGGACTCAACCATGAATTTCTCCCACGTACCCTTTGCGGGGCAAGCCATCATTTCTGAACATAGCTCAACCGCTCCTCGAGGTATAGATGGTTTGAATTTCAAGAGCTTTGCGTATTCTTTTAACAAATGAAACATGTAATCATATACATAGTCCATCTTTAGATCCTCTTGTATGAAGTTGCTTGCTGCCTTTCCTATGGCTTGAGCCTGCTAAGTTTATAAAAATCATAACAGTTGAAAATATAATAAATGATTTTGTTAACATGAATTTTTAAATTAGTGAAAAAGTGAAAGCATTTATAAAAACTTAAAAGGTAAAAATAGGGGTATACAGATCATCTATACCACTTTTCATGTTCCACTAACCAAAACTTGCCACATATATGATTTTTTTTTTTCCATATTAAGCTTTGGCTATTTTATAAGGAAAGTGGCAAGGTGTGAATATTGGTGGAATATATATTGGAATACAAAAAGTAGTATAGAGAATTTATATTCATTATGAAACTTTATATTCTATCATCGGGCATTTATTGCATTTGTATACAGAATTACATATTAATTTAATGTGCTAAGATTAATAAAAGGTTTAAACATGAAATAAAAATAAATTTCTATTTATATATATATATACACACACACATTAGAACAATGTTATGAAAAATTGTTAGGCTTTAAAAGCTAATTTGGCATAATATTATAAAATTAACCAAAAATTAAATGGTTTTGATTTTATATATATCATCATTTTTTCAATCCAACCAACTTGCTGGAGTTGATAAATCTCAACCCAAGGACGATATGTTTAAAACCAACCAAACCAACTTGTAAGAATTCATATTGGGTTGTACGTGGGTGGTTGAGTTTGCACCATTTCGTTGAACCTAAAAATAATAATAAAAATAATAATGTTTCATTCATCTATGCAACTCCATTATTTAATAAATAATTGTAACTTGTATAATTATGAATAATATTCCAATGTCATCAACCTAAGTCCCAAAATAGCAAAATAAATTAAAGTAATAAACTTAATCCAAGTCTCATAATCCAAAATAAATCAACCGAACAATTATAAATTACATATTTATATTTAAAAATAAAATTTAATAGTGTAGGTTGGGTAGGTTACTTAGGTTGGAAATTTTATCAACATGAATCCCGCACAACTCGAGTTTGGAAAAAGAAAAAGAAAACAAATCAAGTTATCAACCCATGAAAAACAATTCAAATCGTTGGGTTAGATTGGTCCATTGGATTGGTGGATGCACACCCCTTAGTGAAAGCATTTTGAGAGAGAGAGAGAGAGAGAGAGAGACCTTTTGCGCGTGATTGTTGCCCCATTCCACAGCAAACTTGAGAGAGGTGCATTTGCTATCGTCCCTAATGGGCCAATAGTGCTCCAATGGCACCATGCCTCTGATGAAGAAATCATAATAATGAGGCCTTATGAGCAATGTCATTGAGTCACATGCTAAAACATACTTCTCACTTACAGACCATGCCCATCCCTCTATATAAATCTTATATCTGACACAAAGCACACTTTTCTCAATTAAAAAGAGGAAAAAAAAAGAGTAGTTGAAATGGAAATAAAATAGTTCTTTGGTCTTGTTTTAATAACTACCTGTGAGTGCATTGGTCTTCTAAGTTTGATTGGTTGTAACCTTGTTTAGATTCTTGCACCCAGTCCTGAAATTACAGCACATCATACAAGAAATTTTTTTGTAACATATATATGTAGGAGAATGATCAGCATCTATGAGTAAATGAGAAGAATGTACACTAACCTGTATATATAGGTGAGTGTTCCAGTCATCTTTGTCTGAGACATTACACTTCAAAAGGTCATCCCTAGTTGGAGCCACACTTGGATTCCCTTTCCAATAAGCATAGGGTACTCTATCCTTCCATTTGGTTCTTGTGTTACCTTGTTTTATGTCCTCCAACACACTTTTCCATGGCTTTATATTGATCTCAGCCCTAACAAAATTAAGTCAAACCTATGTAAAATTTCTCCCAAAAAATTGCCCTCTTAAATCTTTTCACAACAGTAGCAAATACTTCTCTACAAATACAATTTTTCAGCTCCAATTCAACTCTTTATTTTAGTTTCATAAACATCATTTTTAAAATAAGATCCGTTACATAATCAGAATTTAAATAAAAATTAACTAATATTATTATGATATTTTATTTAAATTACTGATAACCTAACAACATGTAAATTGTTTTTTTGATTGTAAAATAAGATCTGTTACATAATAAGCAAATACTTTTTTCATTTTTTTTAAATAAATTAATTTTTAGTTTTTTATCACATATTTAAAATAAAATTACCAAAAATTATCTCTATAGATAAATACTGTACAAATAAGTTACCAAAAAAAAACTGTTGCAACAGACAAAAAATAAATCACACATAAATAGAAATGAAAGCATGATTGATTTACGTACCAGCCCCAAAAAGACCAATCAGGGAACACAATATCCAAACTCGACCAATCTGAACAGTAACGAAACAATGGAGGTGGGCCTGCATTTGGGCCTGGAAAGTCGCTAGATGGGACAACAGGTCGGTCATCACAATCAAACATGAGTTCCAAGTCAGGCAACCTCCCAGGGTACAACCTTAGCAGCTGCAAAATGCCCCACAAGCTGAACATGTCTCTTGTCTGTATCGACTCCTTGTATTTTTCTACGTACGCCTTACCTTTCACGATCACAAGCCTGAAATGCGCAGTCTCGCGGGCCCGCTCCACCATGTCTCTCGTGATTCCTGTGTGCTTCCAGTGCCGTAGATCTTCGTGGATCCAACGGAAGTATGATGGGCATGTTTTGTTTGATGATGATGATATTGGACGGTCAGGATTGTGTGTTGTTGTTGTTGTTGTTGTGGGGTAGTAGTTTTTTGGGCAGGTCTGTTTTTTGTTTCCTTTTGTGCATTTCAGTGGGAATTCTTGCTCTTTTGGTGATTTTCTTGTTGTTTTTTGGATTGGTTTGTCACTGCTAAAACTAGAAGTACCTGAAAATATAGGCTGCAAAAGCACATATAAATATGATAAAATGCTAAATTTATTGGTAATTTTATAATTAAATCTTATAAACTGAGTTAACAATGAATATGACTAATACAGCATCAACAATATAAAAAATATTAGTGAATTAACAATTTATGAATTATTATTGTGATTACTATTAGTCATGCTATTATTAATTATCTAAACTCTTTCTTTAGGCAGGTGTACCGTGTAAGTACACAATTCATTAGCGATTAAAGTGAAATATTAGTATTAAAAATCATGCTGAGGTCTAAGAATTCTGTAATTTAATTGATTAGTATTTTTGATATTTTCCTTCTCAAAAAAAAGTATTTTTGATATTTTTAATAGAAACGTCGGTCGTTTAAACATTTCGTCCTCTAAACAATCGAATTATAAAAAAAGCAATAGAAATCATGACCCTTACCGACTGCTATTTTTTTTTTTTTTTTTTTTTTTTTTTTGTTGAATGACCCTTACCGACTACTTTGATCATTATCTTTAAAAAAAAGATTATTCAGTGCTGAGATGACAACTGACAAGGATGAGAACGTATAGCACACGAATGGCTATTGGGCCGTGGTCTTAGGGATGGAATTTTCTCTCTTTTTTTGACTAAAGTGGGGTAAAGCTTAAATTAAGAAGCCAACGTGAGTAGAGCATTGGCTAAAAGTTTTTTTTTTATATGCTCTATTTTTTTTAAATTAAAAATTTATTATTAAAAGTACGATAAATAAAGATAAAAGTTAACTCAATAGGGTTTATAAATAGCATTAAAAAATATAATAAAACCTATAAATAATAACAAAAATAAACTAAACAGTAAAATAATTTTTATTTTTTATTGGTATTCAAGCGGAGGCGTTCGGTGTACATCACTTTCAAGGGGAGTAATCACTCTCAAAATTTGACAATGCAAACCCATTGAATAGATACTTATCAAAAAATAAATAAAAATAAAGACCCATTGAATAGGCTTGAACCCTCCCCCTCCCCCTCCCCTCCAAGAAGATGACGTAATTAGGGAGTAAGTTTCCCAACCGCGCATGATAGGTTATATATCTCATATTCTATCATATAATAAAAAGAGTTTAAATTTTATAAGGATGTTATATAAAATACCATTCAATCCCAACAATCTAACATGCCACATTATCTTATCATATATTAAGAGATAAACACAACTACATCTAATTAATTCTAATATCAATCTAAAAATATAACCGAATTGAGAATTTATTAAGATATTATTAAATATGGTAGAATATATTAAATTTTTAAGTAAAAAGATAATGTGACAATCTCTGGTTGGATGATATAAAATATGAGTTTTACACCCCATTCTTACCAAATTCAGACTCTAATAAAACTTGAGTTTTAGAAGTCATGGTTCTTTTTACCCATGAAATACCCTCATATACCTCATGAATTGATAATGTGATAGTTTATTCAAGTTCCAATAAATTGAAATGGAAAATGTTAAAAGTACAACAAGTTTTACTATATAAAACTTACAAACTAAAGTAAAAATGAATGTAATTAGTGGACTTTAGAATATGTTTGGAGATCGTTTATTTGCTGAAAACTGAAAACTTATTGTTGAAAACACTATAACAAAATAATTTTTTAAGTGTAAATAGTATTATAGAACCCAAATTTACCTAAATTTTTTTGAAAATGTGAGTTTAGTGGCACACAAACAGTACCACCAGGACCCAATAAAAAAAGTGAACGCATGGATTGGGCTTTTGCCCAATCCAAACGCCCGCTTAATCACCTTAGAAATAAATATTTGAAATGCCCTTTTTGTTATTGATAATGCATTAATTTGTAAGCTCAAGTAAAACTGGTAGTACTCCAAGTAATACAAATTCTATTTCAACCATTTCAAGAAATTAAAAATTACTAAAACCCTACGACCAAAAATTTCAAGAAATTAAAAATTAAAATTATTTATTTTTTAATTGATCTTATCATATTAAAACTTAGGCACTAAATTCAATAATATTAGCAAAAAAATTTCTTTCTTTTACATATATATTTTTAATTAATCCATGCATTAAACGAAAATACTATTAGTTAATCTAAAATTTTAGTAGACAAATTCACAGCAAAAAAAAAAAAAAAAGCTAATTTGAGAAAAAAATTCTAACTACAACATTAATTTCTTTGAAAATTTTTGTATTTGCCTAAATTCGGAGATTGGATTCGAGGTTTTTGTGGGAATAAAGTCTCAAACATAAAATTTTAGGATCTTGGGGTTTGGAAACTTTAATGGAATTTGTTTTTAGATGAAGAAAATAATCACCATGATTGTAGTTTAGGCAATACAAGATAAAAATACCAAAAAAAAAAAAAAAAAAATAGCAAGAAGAAAAATAAATTTATAATTTATAAAGAAGGATTTGCAAAAGCAATTTTGTAGGCTTCTTAAGGAAAAAGTGATTGACTTAACAAACTTTTTTGTAATTCCATTACAAGTTTTTGTTACCCAAATATAGAATGGTAGGTCGACTGTGTAGTCTGTGTGTAAGTTCCGTTGCTATAAGGCTGATGACAAAATACTGTAAGGTTTAAAGAATATATAAGAATAAAGACTTACAATATCAATCCAGCCTAGAAATACCAAAGCACTGACAAGGAGGAAGAAGAAGAAGACCAAGCTAGCTGTTGAAACTTTCTTCTTCAATGGCCGCCAACAAGTTCCACTGTGATATGGAACATATCGAGTTTGTTTCTCAATATTTCTTCTCATGGTGCTTTCGTTGGCCTTGTTTAAAAACCTGCAAAACAAGAGCCTTGCCTTCCAAACTGTCGACTATGTTATCTGTTGGTATAGTTGGTCTGCTGGACTTTCTGTTTTGAAAAAGGCTTTCGGAAATTTTCAAGCCTACTACCTTCACCATATAGAGTCTAATCTAATCCAAAATTATTGTTGACAAAACAGGGGATGAAAATTATTGAAGCATCCAGAGAATTACTCTCATCCAGAACTAACCTCACTGTTGGGTCCCAATTTATATTATCAACTATCTTAGCAATTCAAAATAGCAATCACACAAAAAAAAAAAAAAAAAAAATTTGTAAATGTCTCACGACTAAAAAAAAAAAAAACTATCTTATTTTTCTTTGGTCTCATCCACCATTTTTTTTTCTCAAATTCTTTTTCCACTATGCGGCACCCACCTTTTTTCACGTGCGGCACCTGCCTTTTTCTTCTTGTTTGTATTCTACACTTTAGCACACCACACGCATGCCTTTTATATATTCAATTCTGCCACCTCACACTCCTAGGAACATATGGATTCATAAATCAGCTTATATAAAACACTTCTCATAGAAATAGAATTCTACTCTATCCAACAAGCTCATTACATGGGCTACTTTGTGGGCTGGATTTAATTTGTGCCGTGCACCTAATGTTATGTGTGATTTGAGTATACGAGCGAAACTCCTCTCTATCTATGTCTCTTACATGATAATATCACTAGTTGGGACCTATGAAACTTGTATTATCCCTTCAGGGCAATCCCAACAAACTAACAGACTTGATCTGTTAGATACTAAAGTAGTTTTAAACTTTGGCTAATTAATAAAATAATTTGGCTTTTATAGTTATTTACAAAAAATAAATACAATATATTGCATTAATCTTCAAAGTCTGTTAGACTTGATTTTACTCTTTGAAATTGTACTTAGAACTTGAGTGTCTTTATTAATTTGGCTTTTATAGTTATTTACAAAAAATAAATACAATATATTGCATTAATCTTCAAAGTCTGTTAGACTTGATTTTACTCTTTGAAATTGTACTTAGAACTTGAGTGTGAGACACTCAAGTATGAAACTCGAGAGTGAAACACTCGATTTTCAAGTGCAATTTCAAAGAGCAAAATTGAGTCTAACAAACTCAATTTGTTAGATACTAAAATAGTTTCAAACCTTGGCTAACTAATGAAATTGTTTGAGAGATTTGATTATTTTTTTAAAGAAATCCTGATATATATATATATATATATATATGTTTATATTTATATTTATATACAAGATAGAATTTCTACTCTAACCTAATTTAAATGTATATATGTGTGAAGCTCCCTCTTGAAGATTTGAACTTCGACCCTTACCCCCACACCCCACAAATACTTATACTTGTAGAGTGACCACCGCACCAAAGTAGGCAGTGGTCCGATATATTGAAATGTGGCCTTTTTGTTATTAATTAAATAATATTTAACTAATTTTCAATATCATAATTTTTATATAACAAAAATGCATTCTTTTTATCTTGTAATTTTTTTTTTTTTTCAAGAAATGCTAAAACTATAACTAATTTTACTTACAAAAACTTACAAATGTTGTAGCAATGAATGTGATTAATGACATTTCAAGAAGATAATAAACAAGTATTTGAATGAATGATCTTAGAAATATTATAAATTTTATAACATGATACTTATAAAGATGTATCACTAAGTAATTTAAAAATGCATTTAATAGGTTGCTAATATCTACAAATTATATTAATTGTCACATCAATTTGTATAAAAGTTTTAAAGTAAAATTTATAGTATTTATAGTATTTTCTTATCTAAATTATTTAATGACACATATTTGTAAGCCCTATGTATTTAAAATTGTAATATCTCTGGCATTATTCAATTCTTTGGTACTTCTTAAAAGTAAAAAAAAAAAAAATGTAAAACTAATTTTTTTCCTATATCTCAAAAAAAATTATTTAAAATATATATATATCTCAATTTTTGCCCTAAAATTTGTGGCCTTTCTCTAGTAGGGGCTAGCCAATTGCCTAAGAGGCCTAAGCGCAGGCCGGCCCTGTATCCCTTGCAAGTTTCCACCAATAAATAACTCTTTTGAGCCTCAGCCTAAGTGAGGACAAGTTGAACATTCTCAAGGCAGTTAAGTCTTTTTCGGTGTTAAGTTGCCCCAAATTGAAGGGCCCAAAGCAAAGTTATTTTACTTTTCAACTAACAAGCTAGCCAATAGGCAGAATTTACATTGCATATTCGTTGGATCTAAACTCTAAAGACCATATGAAGTTATGAACTCTCTAGGAACCAGGTTAAGTGTATATGAACTTTATGATACCATTGGATCTCTAGGGATCGACATTATTACACACAATAAACAAAACAACCCCAAAATTCTTTTAACAATAATAATACAGTAACATATATATCCTTCTTTGTGTTTTCATAAGCGTGGCTTCACCCATATTGTGGACTTCAATTCACAGTTTGTTTTGTGGACCATGACCAGAAAAACTGTGTGCACCACATAATTAAGACCCACCATAACCGTCGATAGTGGAAAACTATGACATCATTTCATGTAAACTTAATGATCCATTTAGATTGAGAGAGAGGAAATGTGAGTAGAGTAAAGTAGAGTAGAATTAACCCAAAATTAGTCTATTTTCAACCAGTTCTACTCTACTTCCCTCCATTTCTCCTCCTTTCCTCTTCAATCCAAACGGGATGTAACAGTCACTATAATATATAACACTGCTAACAGCACTATCATATATGCTCCTATCCTAGTGTATATCAAATTTGTTCATTTATATAACCATTAATTGTTCTAATACTTGATATATACCACTGTAAGTTTTTTTAAGACTATCTCCCCTCTCCCCATATGTGTGTGTGTGTTAAAAATACTTAGTATTATCAACAAAAAAAAAAATTGTTCTAATACTTGATCAATTTTAAATATTTATTAATTGCTAATTTAAGTGATTTAATAGAAATCGGTTTTTTTTTCATCAATCACATTTCAGTTTCTTTTAGAAATTCAAGCAACCATATCTTTAAGTACAAAATTTGGCTACAAATTTGGTTGTGCCCATTGGCTAAAACTAGCATTAAAATAAACATCACTACATATTTTGAAAACCAGTTGTTGGATTGTAAGTTCTTTATGTCATTAACATACATGTCAAATTTTGTGTCAATCAAATATTATTTATTATTCAATCTATAAACTTATATTTTATGCATAATATTAGAGTACAAAAAATTGAAATTTAAATATTTGATTGATAGAATAGCTATTGATCTTTGATATCTTTAGAAATTTTGCAAGCATAGAGAATATAAGAAGAAAAAGTAATCGAATGATGAATTTGTTAAAATTCACATTCACTAAAAAGATTTTGAGTGGAGTTGTAGTCTTACATTACAACTAATTTTATAACTAAACATTATCCTTTCTTTTTATATCATTCATGCTTTCAAAAATTTTAGAATATCAAAGATCAATAGCTATGTCATCAGTCATATGTTTAAATTTCAATTTTTTTAATCTAAAATTATTCATAAAACATAAGTTTATGAATGAATAGTAAATAACATTAAATTGACACAAAATTTGATATGTGTATTAACAATATAAAGAAATACAATCCAATGGTTAGATTTTTAAAATATGTAACTATGTTAATTTTTTAGAGAGATTTGTAGCCTTAGGCTACAACTAAATTTGTAGTCAAAATTTGTCCAAAATAATAATAATAATCTAATGATGAATTTGTCAAAATTCACAACTAATAATAAGATATTGACTTGAGTTGTAGCCATTAGCTACAACCAATAGATGACTTTCCCTTATGAGTTGGCAAACTTTATGAATGTTAGTGGCCAAATTATTTTATTACTAAATTATAATTCATTGGTTTTAAACGTCACCCTAATTAGCTGAAGTTATTGGCATTAAAACAAACTAGCATGTAGCCCATGCTTACGCACAGGAATGAAGAATCGTAATGGTGTTATTGATATTAACTTGGGTTATTAAACATAAAGGACATAGTTTAACTAGTACATTTAAAGGTACTAAAATAGTTTTTTCTTACAATTTTCATGATATTTGTTACGCAAAATTTCTCATTACATTATTGCTATTACATCTATAATTTTAAAAATCACCATTGAATCTACATATACAATATAGGCTGTGTTTGGTTGAGTGTAAAATATTTTCTGAGTGTAAAATAATTTCAGGTAAAAATATTTTTGGGAAAAGAAAATATTTTTAGGTGTTTGGTGGAATTTTAAAAAATACTTTGGAAAATATTTTCAGGTGTTTGGTTGTAATCTTGAAAATATTATAGAAAATGCATTTTCTACTTGTTGCTCACATTTTCACAACTTCCAAACATATAAAACATCATTTCTCAGCAGAGAAACACAAAAGAAACAAAACCCAAAAAAAAAATCATAAAATCTAGGAGAGATCTAGGAGAGAAGAAGGAAAAGCGATCGCGAGGCGGCGCAATCGCAAAGCGGCGCGATCTATCGCTAGATCGCTTCGCCGCACAATCACGCGATCTCAAAGGCAGCGCTATCGCGATTACGAGATCTAGATCGCGCCTTGCGATCGCTTGATCGCAAAGCGGCGCGATCGCGTCATGATCGCTCGATCGCAAAGAAGGCGACGCCGGTGCTGGGGTGCGATCTCGCCAGCGCTGCCTTCTTTCTACTCTCTCTCTCTCTTTGCACGTCTGTGAGCCCTCTACTCTCTCTCTCTCTCTCTCTCTCTCTCTCTCTCTCTCTCTCTCTCTCTCTCTCTCTCTCTCTCTCTCTCTCTCTCTCTTTGCGTGTCTGTGAGCCCAGAAATGATTTGAAGTGAAAACTTTCACTTCAAACCATTTCCAAGTCAAAGACCTTATTTTTCAGTCAACGTAAATGATTTTCCGAAAAACTCTATTTTCCATGCGCAACCAAACACACGGAAAGGTGTAAAAGAATTTCCTGAAATCGTTTGAAACCAAAACAAACGCAGCCATAATTCACAATTATTATCAGTGAAACTCTACTAAATACAACACAAAATAAAATAGTAAATTGGTCAAATAATATCTCTTAAAGTAAATGGAGATATGTGTATGGGATCGTTCAGCTCAATTATAGTTTGTCATGTTTATTATCTCCGTATACAAGTATTCATTAGTTCAGAGCTAGAAAAAATAATAACAAAATTATAAACAATTTAATTTGTATGGAAAGTTAACAAAAGCAAAATCCAATTTTGATTCTAATTAAATTTTCTGTAAACTATGGTTTAGTATTTACATAAATGACTTATAAATTTGAATTGTTTTTAACTATATGATTAGGTGTTTTATGATTTATTTATATTGGACTCCTCATTTTCTATACTAAATTAACTAATTTAGCACAAAAAAAAATTATAAAAAAAAAAAAAAAAACTTAGATTAGATGAGCACGTGGCAAAAAATTAGACTTTAATTAAATTCCAACTTGAATTCCAATTAGATTTTCTCTCAACTTCACCTATTATTATATAGATAGACTAGCATGTAACTCATGCATATGCATGAATACATTTAAAATTAAACGCAATTTATATCATATGATAATTAGTCTAATTATTTTTTTAAAGTAAATGTAATTAGTTACATGTTAAAATTCTTACCTAAATTTAATGCTACTTATGATTTTTGTTTTTTCTAATTTGTAATAAGATAGAACGTGTAGTAATTATTGTTGTGTGGTGATTTTTATTGAGTATATGTGATTTTTTTTTTTTATAGTTCATTAATATTAGACTCTTAGGTTATGTTTGGTAATAGTTTTTGTTTTCTATTTTCAAAAACTTATTTTTGGGAATATAAAGAAAAAAAACTCTTGTATTTTTGAAAAAAAAAACATGTTTGATTAGTTGAAATTAAAAATATATATATATATATAGTTTTTTGAAAAATAAATAGAAAATACTAAAATATACTATGATTTGAATTCTAATGCTAACTCATTAAATGAGACAGATTCATTAAATTAAATGTGTATTTTCATTGACTTTTGAAAATTAAAAACTAAAAATTTTTAATTTCCTTCACAAGTTGAGTTTTAAAAACAGTTTTTGCTTTCTATCCATTTTAGATTGTCAAATAAGTTTTTTAGTCTGAAAAAGAGAAATTTTTTTTGGAAACAAAAAATAAGCGGAAAAAACAGTTACCAAAAATCATTAACTTACTTACACAAAAATCAAAAAACTTAAGTGGACACATAGCACAAAAATTAGCCCACAATTGAATTCTAATTTAAAATCTAATTTCATTTTCTCTTAGTTTTGACTTTAATTATATATATATATATATATATATATATATATATATATAGAGAGAGAGAGAGAGAGAGAGAGAGAGAGAGAGAGAGAGAGAGATGGGTTCAAGTTACGCCTAGTGTAACTCTTGTAAAGTTACATATTTTTTACACCGTAGATTTTTAAAAAATCTAACGGTTAAAAAAGACACCATTAAATGTTATTGCTTTCCACTTTTGTCTCTCTCCTTATTTATTGTTTTTCTTTTGATTAAAGGGCACTTGCCATTTTCAACAACCCACTTTTCAAATGAGTCATTAGACTCTCTCCACCCAACCCACTTGATTTGGCCATGGTATTTTTTTTTTTTTTTTATAAAGATATCAAAGGCACGAGGACAAATCCTTTTAAAAATGATAATACAATAATTCTACACAAATTTAGCTTTAAATTTAAATCCTCACAATGCCGAATCACAAAGATGAGAAAAGACTTCATTAAAATTTAAGAGTAGAAACTAATTTCTAATTCTATATCCTATCACCATAGTGAGACAACTTCCTAAAACATATACTGGTAGAACAATCGCACTCACCCACAGCCACAAGAATCTCTAGTAAAAAAACACTTCCAAATTAATAGCAATAAACCACACAACCACAATTGCAACGACCCAGAAGAATGTGCTCTCTTAGTTTCAGTCAGCTCTGGACTGATCAGCTCGAGAAGAAACGATGATGCCAAAAATGAGACCATAGAGAGCCAATGCTTTGGAAAAAATAAGAATAAGAATTATCCGCACAAAAAGCTTTGGTTGTTGTGCATTGGCTCTAAAGTAGATTAGTATGGTTTCTAGGTTGTTGAAAAGCCTTTAATCAAGTGAAAAATAATAAAATATTAAATAAGGAGAGAGAAAAATTGCTAGTATTAATTAGGAATGACATGAAAAGTAATAGGATTTAATGATACTTTTTTAACCGTTAGATCTTTTAGAAATTTACAGTGTAAAAAAGGTGTAACTTTTCAAAAGTTACACCAGGTGTATCTTGAACCTCTCTAATATATATATATATATATATATATATATTTGACCACTGAGCCATGACTTTCCCTTGTGAGTTGGCAAACCTTATAAATTCTAGTGTATAATTCATGTATAAGCACGGTACAATTAAAAACAACACAATTACACATATATGGATTAAAATTATACCTTGTTTAAGTCATAAATATATACATGATTTTTACTCTTTCTTTCTTCTTTATTATTTTATTTTATTTTATTTTTTGGATATACACATGAGTTTACTCTTCTTTATTGGATTTTTTTATGTTTTATTTATATTAGACTCTTCATCTTTTACACAACATTAACTCACCTAAAAATTAAAAATATATATATAGATAGAACAGGTGGCGCAAAATTAGTCTATAATTAGAATCCAATTAAATTCTAAATTGGAGTCTAGTTTTGCATCACGTGTCTCATCTAATTTTTAAATTTGTGTGTCAAATGAATTATTAAGTACAAAAATAAAAAAGTCTAAATTCAATTATATTCCAAATTGCCTAGGTCTTTACCTTTGTATATGGTTTTTTACTTCTGAATAAAAGTCATTCTATCTATTATTTCAAAAAAAATGGTGTTACAAAACAAACTGGTTGAAATTTATAAATCACCTTAATTGCTATAACAGATGTGGTTGATAATTAAATAGACACTGATGCCATTCATTTTTTTTATTCATACCAATGTGCCTATTGACTTAAGCAATTAATGGAATTAAATGAAATTTAGGACTCTCTTTTAACTTTGAGAATTTTAGGCTTTGGGATGGGCTTAATTATTTTTTTGTGTTATTCTCTATTCAAATACAACAAAAGTGTTGAAATAGAAAAGAAGATGTTTGATCACTTACCATCAAATTTTTTAGAAATCTAAAGTGTAGAAAATGTGTAACTTTGCAAGAGTTACATCAAATATAACTTCACAAGAGTTACATTTTTTTAAGACCATAGATTTCAAAAAGATCTAGTGGTTTAAATTGATCATATAATTATATTAAAATTTTATTATTTGATACCTCAATTGATCTCATTAATGACATCTTTTTTTTCTCTCTCTTATTTATTATATTTATCTATTTCTTTGTTCGGAAATAATGGAAAAATTAAATTTTATTTATTATTACATATTATTTATTTCATATATATCTTCTAACTTATTTGGGTATATCTTCCTCTAGTTAAATTGGGATTTGTAATCCTTCACGGAAAATTATTAGGTACTCCCGGAGTACCATAAATGTATACTCCCTCCTCACATAAATGGTAGGTCCTGCTATGAATTTAATTAGTGGAACCCACCATTCATGTGAGAGGATGGAGTATGCATTTCTGGTACTCCGGAAGTACACAATAATTTCACTATTTTAGTCTTTCTTTAAAATTTTGCTTTTGTTGTGTTTTTTATGGAAAGGATGTTCTAAATTTTCTTAGAAAATTATTGTTTTGTCTGCTCTACTGAGTTCATCTTTTAGATTTGTCCTTTTTATTTGAAATCTTCTTCTGGGTGAGTGTTAATCTTTCATCACGTGTAGTCTTTTCTGTATTTGGTTGCTCTAGGTATTGCATAAATCTTTCAATGGTTTCCATACCTACATTTTTCTAACACTCTAGGAATTTATGGTCCATCTTTCTGCTGAAAAAGTTAAGTATTAAATCTGAAGAAACAAAGACGTTTTAAGTTTCTAGTGTAGCTTTCACTTCCTTGTTGACGAAATGGGAGGTTTGGCCATGGTGGGATGCTCTTTAGTCTATGGTTTGGAGGTCGTTGAAAATGGCGTGTGCCCTTAAATCAAGGGAAAGACAATAATTAAGGAGAGAGAGAGAAAAAAAATGCTAGTATTAATTAGGAATGTAGTGGAAGGTTATAACATTTAATGATTTTTTTTTCAACCGTCAAATCTTTTAGAAATTTAGGGTGTATAAAATGTGTAATTTTGCAAAAGTTACATTTGGTGTAACTTCACAATAGTTACACTTTTTTAAGACTATAAATTTCAAAAATATTTAATGGTTTAAATTGATCATATAATTATATTGAAAATTTATTATTTGATACCTTAATTTATCTCATTGATGACATCTTTTTTTCTCTCTGTTATTTATTACATTTATCTATTTCATTGTTCAGAAATAATGGAAAGTTTAAATTTTATTTATTATTATGTATTATTTATTTCCTTTATATCTTCTAACTTATCTGGGCATCTCTTCCTCTGGTTAAACTAGGATTTGTAAACTTTCACTATTTCAACCATTCTTTAAAATTTTGCTTTTGCTATGTTTTTATCGAAAGGATGTTCTAAATTTTCTTAGAAAATTATTGTTTTGTCTGCTTTACTGGGTTCATCATTTAGATTTTTCCTTTTTGTTTGAAATCTTCTTTTGGGTGAGTGTTAATCTTTCATCACGTGTAGTCTTGTGTATTTGGCTGCCCTAGGTATTGCGTAAATCTTTCACATGGTTTCTATAGCCAAATTTTTCCAACACACTAGGAATTTAAGTTCCATCTTTCTGCTGAAAAAGTTAAGTATTAAATCCGCGGAAACAAAGAAGTTTTAAGCTTCTAGTGTAGCTTTCACTTGCTTGTTAACGAAATGGGAGGTTTATCCATGGTGGGATGCTCTTTAGTCTGTGGTTTGGAGGTTGTTGAAAATGGCGTGTGCCCTTAAATCAAGGGAAATACAATTATTAGAGAGAGAAAAAAAATGCTAGTATTAATTAGGAATGAAGTGGAAAATAATAACATTTAATGATATTTTTTTCAACCGTAAATTTTTTTAGAAATCTATGGTGTAGAAAATGTGTAAATTTGCAAGAGTTACACCCTTGCAAAGTTACACCAGATGAAACTTGAACCCATATCTCTCTCTCTCTCTCTCTCTCTCTCTCTCTCTCTCTCTCTCTCTCTCTCTCTCTCTCTCTCTCTCTCTCTCTATATATATATATATATATATATATATATATATAATTGTGATTGGTTTTAAATGTACCTGTGCATATGCACGAGATTACACACTAGTATATATTAATAGGTAAAGTTGAGAGAAAATCCAAGATTTCAAATTGAATTCTAATTGTAGTCTAATTTTGGGTCACATGTCTTAAATATATTTTAGTGGACAATAATTTTATTATTCAGTTATAATTCATTCAATCTCAAAAAAAAAAAAAATTATAATTCATTGGTTTATTTTATGCAACATGTGTACTATAGGATCAAAAAGTGAGAATGATCAACATTGGTGAGTAAATGAGAAGAATGCGCAGCAACTAGTTTATATAGGCAAGTGTTCCAGTTATCTTTGTTTGAGACATTGCACTTCAAAAGGTCTTTCCTAATTTGAGCCACACTTGGATTCACTCTCCAATAGGGTACCTTGTCCTTCTATATGATTCTTGTGTTGCCTTGATTTTTGTTTTGTCTCCAAGGCTCTCAGTCCTAACAAAATTAATTGAAGCCTATGTAAAATCCCCCCCCCCTCCTAATTGATGTCTTAAAATTTATCTCTTTCTCTCTTATTAATTACAAAATTATGAACATTAAACATGACACCATTAACTACTAAGTAGAGTGATCATATTACACCCAGAAAAGAAAGAATAGTTTGATTGTGTTAACAGCCTATGAAGAAGAGTCCATTGGGTTGGCTAGCAAAAGGTGACCAAACCAAAGGAAGAAGGGGGACTCAGATTGTAGTCAGCAAGGGGAAGAAATGTAGCTCTCCTGGCCAAGCTTAAGTAGAGATTCCATGTTGAGAAAGAGGCTCTTTGTCCACAAGTGCGAAGGAGGAAATATTGCAACGGGAGGAGAATGACTTCCAATAACGCAAACAAACTTCCTTGCTCTCCTATCCAGATAGCTATGAAAAATGGTTTGGATACTTTTAACAAAGGCAGCAGGTGGGTGGTTGGAAGGGACAGCAATTTGAAGGTGTGATATGTTGAGAAATTTAGACCTCGGTTGATAGAATTAACAAGTTTTAAATTCAAGTTGTTAATTAGATTTATTATGTATAAAACTTATTAAAACAAACAAACATCAATATCATGTCAATATTATATGCAGCAGAAAATTAAATAAGACAAAATATGATGACTTAGAAAAACCAATAAAACTAACTAGTTTTACAATAAATAAAAACCTGGGGAGAAACCTTCCTGAAAAGCAATCCACTATAGTAAAGAGAAGTTTTAGATCTAATACAAAACCTTTATCCCTAAACTCTACAATCCTCGTAGATGAACTTACAGTAGAAACTTTTTACCGCTTCAGAACCTCTGAACTCTTCAATATACGAACGTCACCCTTTGATGCACGGATCCCAATACATGACTAACTCCTTTGCACAAATCACAATACGTGACTCACTCACCATCTTAAGGAAGAAGAATGTTGGCTGCAAAATTCTTCACTTTATTAACAATGAAGATCAAGAAGCACTTGGTTACAAAACCTTAAGGCGCAAAGACGCAGTAGCTTCTTTTAGAGAGAATAAGGCTTTAGTCACATTTTTCATGTATTCTCCTTGTATTCTCTTATGTAACGGCCTCTAAAATAAGCTTTATATATGTCTAGGGTTGTGAGAAAAGAAACCCTACACAATTACATAAGCAAGGGCCGAAAATCAGATCTGGAAATCTAAATTTTCGTAACCTCAATAGATACCTCGATTGATAGTATCTATCGAGCCTCATTAAACCTCAATAGATAGCTATCTGTCGAGCAGCTGTCGAGCAGCTGTCGAGCAGCTGTCAAGCTTTAATGAATCAACACTTCTTCACTTGTTTCTTGAATATATTTGCATGGCTTGAATACTTTGACTTGAACTCTTATTCCTTGAAATATTAAAAACATCCTAGATCTACCCAATTACAAGTAAAGTGCGTTTTATCAAATGATTAGCCAACTACATAAAATATGTCCTTAACAATCTCTCCATTTGACAATCCATGACAAAACCACAACAAACAAATGAACATATGAGAG
The DNA here is from genome assembly GCF_040712315.1 of Castanea sativa. Taxonomy (NCBI): domain Eukaryota; kingdom Viridiplantae; phylum Streptophyta; class Magnoliopsida; order Fagales; family Fagaceae; genus Castanea; species Castanea sativa. The sequence goes on along the minus strand of NC_134018.1, from coordinate 56,365,368 downwards.
AAGTCATAAATCACTCAACTTATATTCACTTATTAAATACAGTAAAATCTATCCTAACACAAACTCTTGAAAATTTTTGCAAGAAGAAAGTTCATGGCATGAAAGACTTTGACAACCTGTATTTCTGAAATACTTAAACAAAACTCATCAAGGCATCTTAATATGAAGCAAAAATTAAAAGATTGCGTACAATAAAGAAACATGTGTATAAAGATGGAAAAGAAACAACACATGTAGAGGTAGGTGAAGAACATACATCAACGTGTGTATATATATATGTGTATGTGTGTGTGTGTGTGTATAGATATCAAACATAAGCACAATATATGTAAACATGGTCACAAGACCTAAGGTACAAAAAGAAGAAGTTGAAAGAAACTCCTACAACAACAAGGGGGTAAACAATCCCCCTAACAAGATGAAATACATCTTCCCCTTACAAGGGCATGTATTTCTCCCCTTGACTTGTAGAATTTTAAAAAGAAACCACAATTTCTCCAAATTTTCCCCCTTTTTGTCATTATTGAAAAATGGTACAGGAAACTAGAAAGTTTCGCTCGAAAAACATAACGATGATCAAAAATTATCAAAGGGGCACAAAGAATCCATAAAAATGCATGAATGTAATGAAATAAGATGCTATAAATGACAAGATCAAAGAAATATGCAAAACATGTGAAAATCAATACATGCAAGAGAATCTCGATCGATCGAGAGGTGTCGAGCAGCTATCGAGCCAACCTCGATAGATCGAGAAGGTGTCGAGGATCTATCGAGCAGACAGAAAATTTCTCCATCGATCGACCTAGCTATTAAGAAGGTGTCGAGATTGTGATAAAAAAAACTGAAGAGCTCAATAGATAGCCAGGTGTCGAGGAGCTGTCGAGATTTCTTAAAAACATTTTTTCAAGAAGAGAAAAATACAGATATGAATGCAATCAAACATGCAAATCAACCAAAGATCCAAACAACATTTTGATCTCTCAAAAACATCTCTCAACAAAAATTGTTAAGCACATAGATCTCAAAACACACACACACACACACACACTAAACAAGTCTAATCAATTTTATATTTCAAAAACAAGTTAAGACAGTTTAGTGAACATACATTAACGCATATAAACCTTGTGATGGACAAATCACATTGTACTTGCACCTGTATCAAAAAAAAACAAAGAATTTTGCATGTTGTGTGTAAAAACATTGCAAGATTGCATAAGTGTCTTTATGTTATGACAATTTGAGGTATGAGTAAATCAATTTAACTGACACATGATCATAACTGTTTGATGGGGACTATCATCTTCAAGGTACATCTTATAACTTCTACATCTCCTAGAATACACGCTTGCAATCATGTTTTAAAACATTTTGTTCTTTTTGCTTTTATTTTCTTTGCATATTTTTCTTTTTATTAAGCAAATCATACATGGGTATATAAAAGAGAGAAAAAAAATACTTAATTATATTAAGTTTTTTGACATTGCACTTTTGCTATGCCGCAGTATATAGATGTCATTGACATTACACTTTTGGTATGCCGAAGCATACAGATGTCATGTCATGATTGGTGGGCAATAGTAGTGAGATGGTTATTTATGTCTTTCTCATAGGATTTTCTATTCCTTCCCGTCAAAAAGAGTGATACAAGTGTTAAGTTCAAGAGATCACTTAACCTTACTCATCACAAACAAAGAGTCACAAAACTCACTTGCTTAGTTGTGCATAGAGATACTCATCTAAGTTACAAGAGATACAAAGTTTAGAGAACTCTGTTTCAATGGCCATTTTAAGGTTCACAAGAACCAATGTACACAAACACACACTGTTTTTGTATTTTTCTAATTTTTTCCTTTTTTATTTTGAAAATAAAACAAAATAAAAGTTAAACAACCAAATAAAAACAGACAAACAACATGAAAGCATGAAAGAAAGATGCAAATGTATGAAGGCATGACATAAAGGTGCAAATGCATAAAAGCATGATTCCAAAAACAGATAAGAAATCAAGCAAAGAGAGTCCTACTTTAGATAGAAAGAATTAAAACAGAGGACAACAAAAAAGACAATTAAGTCTTAGGCTCCTTTCTCACCCACACAACATAAGTCTTTGGCCGTGAAGATAAAAAGGCATGTGTCCTAGTATGTCTACTAAAAGACATGGAAGAATTAAAATTCTCCTAAAATTAAGTTAAAAAGCTCAAAACTTTTAATAACTCTTCAAAGAAAGGTATAGGTCCTAGAGAGGAAACCTGTGACCATTTCGACATTTGCTTTTGAGGATACAACTTAAAGTAATTATGACGAATGTGTCCAAAAACACCACAATGGTGACAAACATGAGGTCTATCAAAGGATTTAGAATTAGCCAAATCAGTTTTGGATTTCATACATTTATTACCTTTCTTAGAATGGGGCACAATGACAGTCTTTGATGCAGAAGCCGTGGAAGAGGAGGGGCCGAAGGAGACAGCATATCCTAAGCTAATCTTATCAAAACTAGGCTTTTGAGCACTCAAAACCTCATCAAGCTTTGCACTAGACATTCTCTCTATTTGAGTTCTAGCTTGACTAAGCTCAACTTTGAGATTCTTAACCTTCTATTCTAATGAGATGTTCTCTACAATAAGAGTCTCAACTAACCTTGTAGTCTCATCTAATTTGACTAACAGATCAGCTTTTTCAATTTTTACCCCATTAAGCTCTTTTCTACAAAGATGAGAAGTCTTTTCAGATTTTATGAATTCAGTGCATAGCTTATCATAGGCTTCCTAAAAGGTCAACTTCTTAGGTACTTCATCATTAGAAGAATTCTCACTATCACTAACACTCTCCACAATCACCTTATCGGTTGAGGCAGCAAAGGCCATAACGTGACTGCATTCATCTACATACTCATCAGAAAAGTCATTCTCAGTGTCACTTCAAGTAGTAACCAACCATTTATCTTCTGACTTCTTGACCTTCTCCCTCATAAGATAGTTTGGGCACTCTATCCTCATATGACCAAAACTCTTGCACTCATGGCACTGGATGAGGGGTTTCTCATTTTTACCCTTCCTAGAGGATTTAGATTTTCTAGGAGGTTTGCCCTTATTCTTTTTCCTAAATTGAAGAAGCTTGATAATCTCATCATCATCGTCATCTTTAGAGTCCTCAATCTTTTCCTTTATACCCTTAAAAGCCAAGTTTTTACTCTTTCCACCTTTTCCCATTGAGCCTAATCTCATCTTATAGGTTTAAAGGTTCCCTAGAAGCTTAGTCAAAGGAAGTTGATCAATGTCCTTCACTTCTTCAATGGCAGTGATCTTAAGATGGAATCTTTCAGGTAATGACCTAAGGATTTTGCTAACAATTTTGGATCCTGCTATAGATTCTCTAAGGTTGAAGGCAAAATTTACAATATCCTTGAGTTTAGCATAGAACTCATCAAAGGTCTCAACCTCATTCATCCTTATTTCTTCAAAGCTACTAGTGAGTCTTTGAAATTTCACCGTCTTTACTACCTTGGTACCTTCATAAGTGGTCTCAAGAATGGTCCATGCTTCCTTGGTAACTTCCATGGATGATATTTTCTTAAATTCCTCATTGGTCACCCCACAAAACAAAGCATTCAAGGCCTTACTGTTGAAATTTGCCGCTATGATTGTTGCATCATCCCAATCCACCGGCGATTTCCTTGGCTTAATCCAACCAACTTCAACAGCTTGCCATACCTGTTCACCTAGAGCCTGCAAAAAAACTTTCATATGAACTTTCTAATACGCATAATTAGTGTCATCAAATAAAGGAAGAATCACAAGAGATTGTCCACGATCCATGACAACGGGGGTCAAGAATCACACTCAGGAAATAAATCCAATTAAAGTGTACCCACTCTGATACCACTCGTTGGGAAATTTAGACCCCAGTTGATAGAATTTACAAGTTTTAAACTCAAATTGTTAATTAGATTTATTATGAATAAAACTTGTTAAAAGAAACAAACATCAATATCATGTCAAATATAAGTGCAGCAGAAAAATAAATAAGACAAAATATGATGACTTAGGTTTTTTACTATGAAACTAGTTTGCTTCATTGGTTATCTACTTGTAGTTTGAAAGCTGACACTTTATCCTCTTGATATTCGCTCCATTTGTTTCTAATAACCCACCCCTGTTAAAAATAGGAGTAAATGTGTTTTTTTTTTTTTATCTCATTCTATGTGATCACAGTAAGTTACTGTGATTTCTCATTGATAAAAAGTTTTATGATTGTGCTTTAGGAACTAAGTTACATTTATCACTCTATTTGTTTTAAAGTAAAACATTATCAAGTGTCCAATATTTTACATGTAAAAAAATTTATTTGTAAAATATTTTCAAGTGTTTAGTATGTTATGTAAAATTTTTCAAGCAAACTACCAAAATCGATGTTTCAACCATTGGAGTCGTTGGTGCTGTAGGTCTAGTGACTAAACCATAGGAACCGGCAGCTAGAGCAGTGCCTTCAATGACTAAACTACTAACACTAGTCACTAAAACGACTTTGACTACCAAATCACCGCCTAAAAAGTGTCTCTAATTACCGGGCGGTTGGCTGCCTAACCCACTAAAGTAATGACCTTGCCTCTAGATAGGGGAAGAGGAAGCCACTATATATTTTGTAAAATGTGTTACTAAAATTTTAAAGGTAAAACATTTTACAATTTTTTATAAAGGATTTTATGGTTAATAGAAAATATTTTACAAATTTGACCACATTTTACATGCAAACAAACACTTAAAAAAGGAAAAATATTTTACTTCAAAATAAGCAGAGAGTATATATAATAGTTGCAGCAATGGGTATACAAAATCCAATTTCAAAGTATTTATTAGCAGTGAATATTAAGGAAAAGTTAGAAATCTAAAACAATAGGATTAACATCTCATTTATTATTTTCTTTTTTAGAGAATTTCAACCTTTGACGCCTACTCCTGATGATAGCTCTTTATCATCAGACCAAGACACCAATCAGTTTTTGGTGCAGGTGGGGATTGAGCCCTAGGTCTCTTATTCAACCATCAAACACTTTACCAGTTAAGCTAACTGGAACCTACATCAACGTCTCATTTAGAACATGGAAATCCTTAAAATTTAATCCAAAAATTCATCCTCCATTTTTTTAAACATATTTACAATTATATTCTCCTTGCCTTTAATCCAAATGGACCACTAAAAAAATATTCAATATACAAATGAAAGTGAAATTAAGTTCCACAAAATATAAATATATAAACTGAGGATATTTTTTTAATATATATGATAGGATTTGAACAAATAATGTTGGATATATAGTAATTTCTTCCATCAACCATCATGCCAAGATATCAATTGGCTTCTTCTTTCTCAATTGTATTTTTCACTCCTTTGCCCACTTTA